>NC_052951.1:4621084-4921084 GCF_013358895.1 Oreochromis aureus | reverse complement strand
GACACCTACAGAATGTGTTTGAGTTAGCAGGTAACAAACATAAACATGGTTACCATAGTGATAATAATAAACTTTTCAATGTGTTGCTAACATTTTGGTTGTTGTGATGATTCACAATGAACATGTGTTGACACAGGCATATATTTGGATCTTATATCTTCTTATTAAATGTAGCTAACGTCCGATAAACTGAAATCTGGGACTTACCTAACACTAATATTTCATATATTACTTAAACTCACTAATTTAATTAAGGGATTTGTTTTAATTATAACGGAAAAAAAACAACAACAACAAAAAACAATAGAAAATGCAAGAAGGTTGTGCATGTAAATGTGCTGGCTGCTGTTTGCATGTTGTGTTCTCTGAGGGTGCTCCGGCTCCCTCTCACAGTCCAACAACTTGCTTTTTTAGGTTAATTGCCGATTCTTTTGGGAATTACATTCATCTATTGGGAATGTGATTCTGAGCGGTGAACTGTCAAGGGGGTACCCCGAGTTTTACATTATGGCAGCTGGGATAGTCTTCAACCTCCTCTACAGCAACCCTTAAGTGCTTAAGAGGAAGGAAGAAGGAAAGGAAGGAAGGATAACTACACTTTATGATCTCAGCTGTGATTATTAAAGGTTTGTGCTTTCTAGACATTCCCTGTAATGGAAAGAGCAGAGGGGTATGGTACTTCATCACGGCCAGAAGGAGGCACTGTGGAACTATCAAACAAAAGACCCCAGAGCTGATAAGGCAACATGCTGTCCATTACAACCAGTTATGAGGACACAAGGTAGGTGGCAAACTCATCTGATCCAGCCTCAGTCGCCCTAAATGAGAGTAAATGTGTTACTTTTCTTCAAGTCCTGTCATATGACTCTTGCTCTTGCTCTTGACAAAGGCGGTCGCACTTTTCTCCTCTCCTCCTCCTCCTCTCCCTTAGCTTCCCTGCTTAGCCTCTTGTGTCCTTGTCTAGTCTCGTGTTTTTTTTATTACTTTTCCCTGGAACACTCTCTCACAGTCTGTTCTCTAAAACCTAAAAGAGAATTATGGATTTCATCAACTGGTCTCTGAATGCAATTGACACCCCTTTCTCAACGAGAAGTTTGGGCTTGGGTGAGCCTGAGTGCTGAAGATATCTACCTATTCGGAACCATCTCGGCAGATATCTGCCTATTCGGAACCATGGTAACAGGGTTCTGGTTGATCGGAGCTGGCTTGGCCCTGACTTACCGGAGAACTAAGGAAGCGGAACCGGCTGTTCAAACCCCCACAAGGCTGCCCGCTGGGAATGAAACGATGGGAAGAGGCGTGAGTTTCTCAAAATGGGCTCATTGAGTGCAGCATGGATAAGATCTTAGAAAGGCTTACGGCTGCCGTGAATACTCAGAATAAGATCTCTGAGTGTAGACTGGATTACATCTCGGAAGGGCTCGCTCGGCATAACATCTCTGAGAGTAAATTGGATGACATCTCGGGGAGGCACACTGTCGTGAGTTCTCAGAATCGGCTCTTTGGGCACAAGAATGACAACATCACAGAGCGCAAGTATGGCGAAGCTCGCGGCTCTCCAACAGGACATTGAGAGACCGGTTTTGGAGTGTAGAACTGCTTGGAAATTCATATGAGCTGTTCGCACTAAAGTAAAAAGCACCATCACTTCATGCGGATACCCCTTCGGCGCCAGCTGCGGTTGCAAGGCTGGAGCTGAACAACAACACCCTGATAATGACTGTGTTTTGACTGTTCTTCCCTTTCTATGCAAGGCCACCTGGGTTGGCTGGAAGACTGTTTACTTAGCCTGGCAGGGCGAAGGACACTGTCTCAGCTGAACTCTGGACACACACACACACACACACACAGACATATATACACATGCTGACATACACTCATCCCCCCTCCCCCCTCCAAACGCCTTCGACGCTTATTCCCTTCTGATGCTGACGGTGGATCATGGAGACCAGCGCATAGGCTGCAGGCCCGGATGTACTGTCGACATTGGCTGTCTCTCACCCTTTACCCATCCCTGTTGCTTGTCATGTGTTTCTTTGGTGTATTAAGAGTTTTTTTCATGTGCTATGTGCAGAGGTGTTTTTTTTCTGTTCTCAAACTGATCTCCCTGTTGGAGCTCAGTCTAGGGGGAGTTATTTTTTTTTCTCCTTATCTTTCCTCATGTTGTGCATTTTCCATTGTTATACCTCTCTGACCTGTCTTGTGTAGTGTATGTATGGTCGGAGGGTAAGATGGCGCCGCCATTGCGTGCAATAGGTCGGCAGCCTTATGAAATTTTCCCTTGTGGGACTAATAAAGGTATATCATATCATATATCATATTATATTATTTTCTATGTACAAAAGTTTTAGAACAGAAATATCTTTATGCATGCTCAATCAACCAGGTAAGGGAATCTCAAAATGTTGATTCATCTGGACGTAACGTTTTCAGTGGGAGAAACGTTTCATCACTCTTCCAAGTGACTTCTTCAGTCTCAGCCGACTGCATGTTACCCAACCTTATAAACAGTACATTTGCACAATGACTCAAACTAGCACCACTGAATGAACAATAGGTTGGTAGGTCAGTTCCTTGATCATTAAAATGCAAATTTGAATGATCATTGATCAATGACCATTGATCAAAGGACATGGTTACCATTCACAGAGATTTGGGAATGGCTGCAATCACCAGATTTTAAGATGATAAAAGCACAGAAATATTTAACTTAAAAAGATAAAGCCAAATAGATTATATTACTGTTCCCTTTTTTTTTTAACATTCCTGAATTATAGCTACATTTTCAGGAGGGTAAAAGTAGTACTTGTCTAATGGAAGAGTCTGAGGTGACTGAGAACCCATGATTGCAAGGTGACTGAGAAATGTTTCTAGTTTAAGGAAACTATGAAGGAGTTGACATTCAACAGGTCATAAAGTCAAGAGGTGGAAAGACAATCCTGAGCTGAATAAACGGGTGGAAAAGAAGAAATAATTTCAGTGGTGGTAACATAAAAACACTGACAAAAGAGAAAAATGGGAAGAAAAGATCAGTATATCAAATACAATATTAAAGAAAGTAATACTTAAAATGAGACCAATATACTAAATCTGTATGAAAAATAACATGTTAGATGTTAGAATTAATTATGAAACAAATACTGGAGCAGGTCTAATTGGCACAGATACAAATCTTCATTCATATAGTTTTAGAAAACATAATGAGAAACAAACTAAGAAATCATGTTTGTTAAATATGCGTAATTTATATGTTTTGGAAATTTACAATACCGTTCACTAGAAAAAAAAAACCCCTGCATGGTTTGAATCTCAAAATCTTAATATTTGCTAAATCCCATTGTAGCTCTTAATATTAAATACAAAGATTTGCTCAAATTCTATGCAACGTACATGTTTGTCCAGTTTGAATCTGTCATAGGCCCGAGGTAATTTTCACAAAACAAAATTCATGTCCAGCATATTTATTCTGTTTACAATCTGTAAAAGGCTACGATCAGAAATGGAAGTATTTAAAAGCTATAATAGTGAAATAAACATCTCCTTTTTTACCTTTGTATTTGTGGAAGAAGTCAATATAATGTCTCTGTATCTGTTCTTTAATTTCTCCCCCTCACATAATTTAGCATTAAACCTGAAGATTAACTGAAAAAAACATATAAAAGTTGGACCATTGTCAAAAACATTAGTATAAATAAAGTGTATTAACAGTAAAAACTAGACCTCTGTTTGCTACCTTACCAAGTTGAGAAGTTCAGCTCTTTAAGTACACCACAATGCCACGGTCCTGGGTCGGTGACCCAGTCTTTTTTGTTATGTGTTATCACTAGTTTTTGATTTAATTGTGGTATATCACTGTTAGGGAGCTAGAAAAACAAAATAGGAACCAAAACACTAAGTTCTCCAGTGTTTCTTGATTTCTAGTTCTTGGGTTTTGTTCCTGTGTCCCTAATGTCTAATTCAGGTTTAGTTCTGTTTTATGTGTATTTTCTTATACCCCAGTCGGTCGTTTCTCATGTCACACCCGTGTCTGTGCTCCATGTTCCCTCTGTTCAGTATCAAGTCCTTGCCTTTGTGCCAATCGTGTGCTTCCTGTTTTATTTTGATAGTCACTTTCCTGTGTTCAGTGTTTTGAGTTTTGCTCAAAAACTCCAAGTTAACTGTTATGTGCCTTTTAATGAAGAGTGGCTTCCATCTGGGCACGCTATCATACAGGCCTAATTCTGGGCCACTTTCGTATGTGGTACTGAATCCGATACATATCTGATGTTTTAGAAAGCAACTGCTGTTTGAATTGTCATGTCGCATTAAATCCGTCTTTTACGTCACTGAAACAAGACAGACGCCAATTATCAGGGCTGGAGAAGACATCATGAATGCTTCCTGGCCATCCAGTGAAACTGTTGGGAAGACAACGTTGGAGAAACGTGAACATTTTATTTGTACTGTAAAATCTGCAGATTCTCACAGAAATCAGTAACTATCCTTTAAAGCACCTCTCCTCTCTAAAACAGCAATAAGGATAATTATTAGGCCATATGTAAATAAAAAAATAACTTTATAACTTAAAGCAAAATTGGGAAATGTAAAGTCCGAAACAAGTCTTTATATTAAGGGCCATCAGTCAAACAATACTGTTTGCTCTGGGTCTAAACAGAGCGCGTTGTGTGTGACGTCTTCTTTTGCGCATGCGGGCCGGTTTGAGGGTTCACACTAGAGCACGTTTGCTGTCACATTTTATTTGTAGTGTGAACAAGCAGACAAAAAAATGGGATTTGATCAAAAAATCGGAAGTGAGCATTAAGGCCTGCAGTGTGAACGTAGCCTTAGCTTTAACATCATTTTGGGTTCTTCTTGGCTAGCTTAGTGTTAGCATGCAGTCTGTGCAGACCAATGACTGGTGCTGACGCTTGCAAAGAGCTGAAGTTGAGTTAGCACCATACTGCCGTGTTTCTGCCCTGGATACGGTTTCCAAACAAAAAAGTAATATCCACGCTGTAGACTGCAACGTTGTTTTCATTCTTTGGCATGCACTGAAATTAGCAGATTGTTGTGCAAGTACAAGTGGAACTGATAAGCAGAATCAATAGGCAGGCAGACTAACAATTCCAAGGAATTGAACTACTGGGAAGAGGTTCTCGATTCCCATCTCTGGAATAGCTCACAGAAGAGCCAGAGAATTTAGTTTTTTTATGGTCTGAAAGTCTTTCAGGTGCCTTCTGTGAAACTCCAAGTTAACTGTTATGTGCCTTTTAATGAAGAGTGGCTTCCATCTGGGCACGCTACCATACAGGCCTAATTGGCAGAGAGCTGCAGAAGTCATTGTCCTTCTTAAAAGTTCTCCATTCTCCATACAGCAATACTGGAGCTTTGTTAGAGTGACCATCCGATTATTGGTCACCTCCATGACAGATGCAGCTCTTCAGCATCCACACTGTGTTTATGTGTTAAAAGAGAAATGATTTCATTGTAACTAAAACCAATTCTCTACTCCTAAGTTGAGAGGCACATAAGAGTACACAGTCCAGCAATAAATTCTCCACCTTTTCTGAGGTTGTTGGGCAATATATATGAGAAATGAATTGCTGGGAGACTGGGGACCTTATGGTAAGAATTTTTACCTTGTGATATGAAATTGTTGGTCTTCCTGTGTGGAGCTTGCATGTTCAACCCTGTGATTGTATGGAAACTCTAAATTGTCCATAGGTATGAATGTGAGTGCAACTGGTTGTCTGTGTCAGGATGAGTTGTGTGGCTGGACCCATGTGCAGGACTCGGAGACAAAACCTTAACTTAAATGGCAGCTTTATTTGCTGGTACGACAAAACGGGGGATACATAAACAAAACTCAAACTAACTAGACTAAAGATGCGTAGCGTGGCATGACTTAACCTAGAGATCGTCGATGAGGAATACACGCACAACAAACGTGGAGGACACAACAACTAGCAGAGAAAAACACAGGGCTTAAATACATACTGAGGTGATTAGGGAATGTGAAACAGGAGGAGAGCACAGCTGGGAGTCATCTGACATGACAAGACAAAGGGGAGGCAAAACTCAACACATTGACATAGTACACACACTTTCAAAGTGTTGGGATTTAAATATATAATCTTAATGCTTATTTGCTGATTAGATTGTTTTATGAGAGGCCCAGACTTCAGTGTAAAACTAGGTCGCAGGCTGACAGGAAACTACATGCTTTTGCAGAAAATAGGAGCTGCATGCAGAAAGTGAAACTAACTAGGGTGTTTGATCGAAACTTAAAGTGTGTGTGACGTCTAGAGGAAGAATATAAATAACTAAGCTTCCCGTTTCTGCTTGAGACTTTGGCTGGCGTGTCTGTGTGCCTGCTCAGTCTCCATATTCCAGAATACGTAAAATTAAAGATCATTGTTTGAGTTTGACCACTTTGAGCCTTGAGTCTTTCTTTGCCGTGAAGAATACAAAGAACGGGATTTAATAAAAGTAAAACAGGAAACATAACAGACGCGGACTAGACTAGGGGATACAGAGGGACACACTGGCAGAAATGACTGTACACTAAACAGAAGTAACACAGAACCATAACCTAAGAACTAGAACACAAGAAATACTAAAGAACTAAGGAGCTAGGAATACTAGAGACACAAATCAAAAGACATCATGAAATCAAGGATAACTAATACAAACAGAAAAACACTGAGTCCACAGACTCAGGACCGTGACAGTCTGTGTGTTAGCCCTGCGCCAGTCCAGAGTACACCCTGGTGACAGCTGGGATAGACTCCAGCTGATTTTATTTTATTGTTTATTTATTTTTATACAGTTTGTTTTTATTTATCCTTCTCCTTTTCTGTGGTTTTTCTTTCTATTTGTTTTTATGTATTTAATCTTCTGTAAGGCACTTTGGTCCATTGTGGATGTTTTGTGATTCGGTGGCTGCTTTTAACAGCCGATTACATCACAGCCAGGTGACAAAGGCTGCTCCAAATGTGACCCACAAATGCATCCTCCTTTTACCCTGGATTTGAAGGATGGTTCGGGTGTATCCTCCGTGGCCCACCCTATCCCAGGATTCATAGCAGTGGCAGTGGATAATTTTTTGATTTAAGCTTGTTCTGCAGCCACAAGAGACAGGCACCTTGCAGTTGACGAAATCCTCTGTATGCCAGAGTTTTCTAGAGTCAAATGTGAGGCCATCTATCTGACAGCTAAAGCTTCTCCTAAATTAGGCCATACAACAGGATCATGACCCCAAGCACAGTAGCAAATCTGCAGCATGGAAGTCCAGACCTCAACCTGACTGAAATGCTGTGTATAAAGGAATGCTTGCAAATGTCAATGAATTGAAGTTATTGCTGCTGACTGAAGGTTCTGTAAAATTCCTCAATCACAGAATGATTATGATATTGGACTAAAACAAATGCCTGAATCCTAAATTGTGAATATCCTATTATTGTGATCTAAAATGTAACACTAAATGTGATTAAAACATTGGACTCCTGGGATGAACAACTGCGAGGATCACCAACCCGAGGAAAACACACAATACACGAGTCCATGACAAAGACAATTCATTCTTGAATGAAGACATTGTTCAGACACATTTAAAATGAAGCCAGTTGTGTTTATTATTAAATTATTGAGGAAATAGAAGGGGGGGGGGGGTTAAGAAGAGGGTAAATAAAAGGGATAGAAAAGAGGAAAGACATAGAGGAGAGAAAACCCCAACAATCCCCTCTGAGCAAGCACTAGGTGCGACGGTGGATAGGAAAAACTCCCTTCAAAAGAAGAAACCTATGACAGATCCAGGCTCTAGAGGGGGCAGTCAACTGTCGGGACTGGTTGGGGGGGTGAGGGTGAAAGAGAGAGAGAGGGGAGGGAGATGGGACAGGTGTTAGGGGTTAAAGGGAAATAGGGGAGGGAGAGGTGTCAGGTGGGAAAGGGAGAGGACAGGAGAGGTGGAAATTACGATGGAATAGAGGTGGAGGAAGACGGGGTGACATCAGCAGCAGAAAACATAGAAAAAGTAGAAAAAGCAGGAGTGTCCCTCCTCCAGAAGAAGCGGAAGCGTTTTTTCTTCTTTTCCAAGAGCTTTTCCACGAGCACTTTTTTCTCTAGGATGAGGGTTCCTAACTCTTTGATTGTTTGTGTATTTTCCTTCTCAAGTTTCCTGCATGTTTTCTCCTCTTCTTCTAATTTGGCTTGTTTTTCTTCCAGCCTTTCTTTCAGTTCTTTACATTTTGCCTCCTGCATTAGCTTTGCCTGGTGCATCTCTGCATAACTCTGTTGTAATTTGTTGTGCGTGTCTTCTAACTGCTGACTTCTCCTCTCGATTTGTTGAAGTGTACACTGCAGGTCTTTGTTTGTTGTCTCTAGTTGCTGCTTTAACATCTGCACATCAGTGTTTTTGCACTTCAAGTTGCTGATAACTTCCTCGAGTCCTGTGTTTTTTCTCAGCATGTCATTGAGCTTACTCTGAATCTCTGAGCATTGTTTTTGCAGTGTTTTCTTTCCCCCCTCCAGTTCAGTTGTTTTCTTGCTCATTTTGTTATAATGGTCTTGCAGATTTTGGTTTTTCCTCTCAAAGTCCTGGAGAATTTGTTTTTCTTCTTTCTGCTTTATTTCCCGTTGTTCTTTGTCTTGAAGCAGCTCTTGATATTTCTGCAGTGTTTCATCAAGCTTTACCTGCTGTGCTCCGTATTTTTCCTGCATGCCTTGGAGTTGGCACTGCATGTCTCTCTGGTTTATGTCCAGCTTTTCTTTCTCTTCAAGGATTTCTTTATTTTTTTGCAGAGATTCATCAAGCATAACTTGCAAACCTTTGTTGTGTTCCTTGATGCTCTGAAGCTTGCAATCCAGATCTTTGTCTTTCATGTCCTGCTGTTCTTTCTCTTGTACGAAATCCTTATTTCTTTGCACTGTTTTCTCGAGCTTTATTTTCAGTGCTGTGTATTTTTCCTCCACGTCTTCAAGCTTGCAGTCCATTTCTTTCTGTTTAATTTCTTGTTGCTTTTTTTCTTGAAGCAACTCTTTATTTTTGTTCATGGTTTTATCATGCCTTGCATGAAGCGCTTTGTACTTTTCCTCCATGCCTTGGAGTTTGCGCTGCTTTACGTCCATTTGCTCTTTTTCTTGGAGGAGTTCTTTATTTTTTTGCAGCGCTTCATCAAGCTTTATTTGCAAGCCTTTGTTGTGTTTTTCCATGTCCTGAAGCTTGCAATCCGTATCTTCCTGTTTCGTGGTCTGTTGCGCTTTCTTTTGAAGAAACTCAACCCTTCCTTTCAGCACTTTGTGATTTATCTCTGTGCCTTGGAGTTTTATGACCAGTTGTTTCTTCTCTTGGAGGATTTCTTCATTTTTTTGCAAAGCTTCATCAAGCTTTACTTGCAGCTCCTGAATCTTTTTGTCCTTGTCCTGCTTGTTTTTCTTCTGTTGGAGGACTTCTTCTGTTGGTTTTTCTTGTGCTTTATTAAGCTTTGCTTGGAGCTCAAAGATCCTTCCGCGCATGTCTAGGACTTCCATTTCTTTCTCCTTTTGAATATCTTCCTTTTCAAGAAGCTGGCTGAACAATCTATCTACCTCAGCGGTCCTTCTCTCATATTCCTCTCTCAGGAACATAATCTCCGCTCGTTGTTTAAAAAAACTTTGCCAGACGTAATAGATGTACTCTGGCTGGGGCCGGTGTCGCGTATTGTGATTGTTCATGAGATTTTTCTCATGCATTTCTTCCAAGCACATATTCTGCATTTGAATATTGTCCTCTTGATCACAAAGAGGAGCGCTGGGCTTTACCACTATTTCTCTGTTTTTGTGTTTTCTTGGAGACATGCTAGAATCTGTAAACAGTGACCAGTGACTCTGAAAAGGATCCAAAAAAGACTTCTCTAGCGAACGTTTGAATGCTGCAAAGATAAATGCTGCGAATAACGGACTAAAAGTTGTTGCGTCTCACCCTTATTTAAGGGTTTTTGGGATCAAAGGGTCAAAGTGGTGGTAAGATTCTAAATGTGGGTGATGTCACAACTCTGTAAACCAATGAGCTTGTCACATGACATTTGTGAGAGGGCATTTTTTACTTGCACAAATTATCAATAAAGTTTCAATCTCTGTAACAATGATGACAGTATAATTGTTACTGTTCAGGAGAACAGCAAACAATTATGTTGACAATTATATGTGTCCAGTATGTTGGCTGATTTTCTTTTACTTTTTGCATTTGAAAATAAAAGTTGGGCTGATTTTAACACCATCACAAGAAGTGTTGTTAATTATTCTTTTTGAATCATAATCAGGTTACGACAAATTGTTATTCTTAGTACTGCATACTTGCAATGAAGAAGTTGTCCGAAAAGTCGTCTTAACTGTTGCGTTTGCAACTGTAGGCAATGTCCTCCTGAGAAACAGCCATTTCATTTATGTTCTCTGTAATGGACTTTTGTTTTTGGTCTGTATCTTTTGACTTATTTGCAGGTTGTTAACCATGCTTGCTAGCTTTAGATGATACCAGCAGTCCATATGGACCAAATGCATTGTTGTCTAGCAGCATAACAAACCCAAAACACTAATACCGAAGATCTAAAACCGTGATATCACCATGACATCGTGGTCGCAATTTGAGGACCATTTCCTTTCTAAATAATACAAGTTCAAATAATTGATGACAGCACAATAGCAAGCATAAACAAACAATGATAAAAACACTAGCAAGTTCTTCCACAATGCATGCCGTGAACCACCATGCACACTTGAGCATTCATTGGTCAAGGTGTAGGCTGCTGGGGGATTCCCATCATGCATTGAGTGTTTCTTCTTCAGTCACCTTTTAACAGACCTCTCTGCACTGAATCATACTTGTTATCAGTAGCGGTTTTTGATATGGATGACATGGGCGGTTGCCCAGGGCGGCATCATGGCATCGGCAAAAAAAAGTTGCTTGCACCTATGCTGCCCCAACATCATGCCAGCGGATTTTGGGTATTGCATGGGCACTGATCGGTTTTCTATTGCCCATTTGCAAGGTGCCCCTGCTGCTTGCCACACAGGGAGGAGAGGAGCAGGGCAGCAGGGGATTCTCTGGCTGGCTGGAGCGGCACCTAATAACCAGCTCGTAAAATGAAACAAAATAAAAACAAACCAATAAACTAGGGCTGTCATCACAATTAATGCAATTAAAAATTTTAACGCAGAATGACTCAAAATCCCTGAAATGCCTCTGTAAACGCATTTCAGGCAGTTTGTCCAAAGTTTATCCGTTCTGCGCTCCAAATGGGTTGATTGTGTTAAAAAAGAAGACATTATGATATAGACTTATAATTTGCACCGATGTGTTTTCATTTCATTTCATTTTTTATTTTGTGTCACACATGGTACACCAGTAATTCAATTCCTATACACAAACCTTCTTTTCAAAAGTCACACTGTTTCCATGCATGAAAAGGAGCAGGAAGAAGAATAAATTCTTATGAACACCCGCCCCCTATCTACAAACTGGATTCCAAAAAAGTTGGGACACTAAACAAATTGTGAATAAAAACTGAATGCAATGATGTGGAGATGGCAAATGTCAACATTTTATTCAGAATAGAACATAAATCACGGAACAAAAGTTGAAACTGAGAAAATTTATCATCTGAAGGGAAAAATATGGTGATTCAAAATGTCATGGTGTCAACAAATCCCAAAAAAGTTGGGACAAGGCCATTTTCACCACCGTGTGGCATCTCCCCTTCTTCTTACAACACTCAATAGACGTCTGGGGACCGAGGAGACCAGTTTCTCAAGTTTAGCAATAGGAATGCTCTCCCATTCGTGTCTAATACAGGCCTCTAACTGTTCAATCATCTTGGCAGAGGTGGGATCAAGTCATTGTTTTGCAAGTCTCAAGTAAGTCCCAAGTCTTTATCCTCAAGTCACAAGTCAAGTCTCAAGTAAAGTCAAGCAAGTCAGAGTCAAGTCGCAAGTCAAGACAGACAACTTTCAAGTCAAGTCCCAAGTCCGAAACTTTGAATTTCAAGTCCTTTCAAGTCTTTTTTTTAACCCTCTGGGGTCCCGGGTATAATTGGCCGTTCTTGACTACTTTTGATTTTACTTCTATATTTCACTTTTAAAATATGTTTTTCTTGCCTTGTTTGGTATCATTATTTACAGCACAACCTCAAATATCTGAAATTTGAGTTATTTTTTCATTTTGGTATACTATATTAGCACAGTTGATCTAAATTCAGACAAAAATTCAGAATCCGAGTAGAAAAAGTTATATTTTTTTACATGTTTAACGAATCATTTTCATAACTTGAAATGCAAATAGAAATTGTACATTTCTAAAAATTATGCACAAGTTTTGCAAACAACAAAGTTATATGGTACTATTTACCTAAAAATGCAGCCAAGGCCTCAGGCGTTTTTTATATAACCATTTAAATCTATTTACAGAACAATCAGGTGTGCTGCATCAAATAAGAAGGCACACAAATTATTTGTGCCAGTCCAAAAATGTAGTTTGTGTTCAGTATAAGACAGAGGAGAACACCACAGGCCTAAACCCTGCAGGTCTGACAACTGGAGGTGCAACAGTCCAGTTTTCTATGTGGAGACAGCGTTTACACTGGAATCTGCCTTTGACAGCTTTTTTAGATCAAATATGAAATTCAGCAGTCTAACCGACACACAATACAAAATAATAACTACACAACAAACTAACTATAGCCTCCAAACACGCTAAACGTCACTAATGTCTCACATATGAAAACTCTCTCTCTCTCTCTTTCTTTCGCTCGCCCGCTTTCCGTCGCGGGTGTCACTCCTAAAAACTTCCCCTTCTCCCTAAACAACCAAATGTCACATGTTGCCTTATCATTTTTTTGATTGGCTGACATGGTAAACTCTAACACCAATAGGGAAGGGGTGTTTTTCTTTTCTTTTTCACTGGCAAGGGAGAGCGTATGCTAGGCTGTCTGTAGAAAACGCCGTTTTGTCTAGCATCCCTGTTGAGAATAACCTTTGCAAATAAACAACAGCTAATAATATAAGATCAAAGTATTTTATTTGATGTATTGACATAAATGACAGAAGAAAAAAAGGCCATGTATAGCAGGACTACTCAATTACACACTAAGGTGGGCCAGATTTTCTAACCAAAAAAATTTCCTGGCTCAGACATGCAAAAGTTAAACACGACCATACACTAATTGCAAATTAAACACAGTGATTTTGAATTGTGATGTGATGGTAAAATAAATATTTGTCAGTCTAAACTGGGTTAAATCTACGGGGTTAATGATGGGGAGGAGACGGAGAGAGACTGAGTACAGCTACAGAACCCACTTTCTGAAACGGACCCTGCTCACCATTCACCGACAATTCTGAGCTAACAAGTTGCATGTTATTCTTGGATGCGCTTGCAGGACCGGATTTAAAATAGCATGACAAACATATCATACCTGTTAAAGCCAAACAGTATCATCAACGTAGCCGAAGAACATTTGCTAATAAGATGAAGTTAGCTAAGTCAGCTGTCTCATCGTAGCAAAAAAAAAAAAAGCACCACCTACCATTCTTTATGCAACTTCAAATGTCGGACAAAGTTGGAAGTTGTTCCATCTCCGTCTGTGATTCTCTTCTTGCATGTTTTGCATATTGCATTTCGTTTTTGTTGACTACTTCGTAGTTTATGTACCCGAAAGAAATTACTCTTGGAAGCATTTTTGGCTCGAGCGTTTTTGTTCTTGTTTTTTCAAATCTGGTTAATTTGATTGGCTGTGCTACAGCCCACGCTCACATACATACGGTGTGGTAAGAATGAATGAATGAATAAAGTGAATTAATGGTCCGCACTTTTTATATAATATGTATGTTAAATTTTAGATTTGGGTAAAATATCAAGTCTTTTCAAGTAAACAGGTTCAAGTCCAATTCAAGTCCCAAGTCACTGGTGTAAAAGTCCAAGTCAAGTCACAAGTCTTACAACCTTTTTTCAAGTCAAGTCTAAAGTCATAAAATTAATGACTCGAGTCTGACTCGAGTCCAAGTCATGTGACTCGAGTCCACACCTCTGCATCTTGGGCCTTCTTTGTCGCACCTTCCTCTTTATGATGCGCCAAATGTTCTCTATAGGTGAAAGATCTGGACTGCAGACTGGCCATTTCAGTACCCGGATCCTTCTCCTACGCAGCCATGATGTTGTGATTGATGCAGAATGTGGTCTGGCATTATCTTGTTGAAAAATGCAGGGTCTTCCCTGAAAGAGATGACGTCTGGATGGGAGCATATGTTGTTCTAGAACCTGAATATATTTTTCTGCATTGATGGTGCCTTTCCAGACATGCAAGCTGCCCATGCCACACGCACCCATGCAACCCCATACCATCAGAGACGCAGGCTTCTGAACTGAGCGTTGATAACAACTTGGGTTGTCCTTGTCCTCTTTGGTCCGGATGACATGGCGTCCCACATTTCCAAAAAGAACTTCGAATCGTGACTCATCTGACCACAGAACAGTCTTCCATTTTGCCACACTCCATTTTACATGATCCCTGGCCCAGTGAAAACGCCTGAGCTTGTGGATCTTGCTTAGAAATGGCTTCTTCTTTGCACTGTAGAGTTTCAGCTGGCAACGGCGGATGGCACGGTGGATTGTGTTCACTGACAATGGTTTCTGGAAGTATTCCTGAGCCCATTCTGTGATTTCCTTTACAGTAGCATTCCTGTTTGTGGTGCAGTGTCGTTTAAGGGCCCGGAGATCACGGCGTCTAGTATGGGTTTACGCCCTTGACCCTTACGCACAGAGATTGTTCCAGATTCTCTGAATCTTCGGATGATGTTATGCACAGTTGATGATGATAACTGCAAAGACTTTGCAATTTTTCGCTGGGTAACACCTTTCTGATATTGCTCCACTATCTTTCTGCGCAACATTGTGGGAATTGGTGATCCTCTACCCATCTTGGCTTCTGAGAGACACTGCCACTCTGAGAAGCTCTTTTTATACCCAGTCATGTTGCCAATTAACCTAATTAGTGTTAATTGGTCTTCCAGCTCTTCGTTATGCTCAAATTTACTTTTTCCAGCCTCTTATTGCTACTTGTCCCAACTTTTGGGGGATTTGTTGACACCGTGAAATTTTGAATCAACATATTTTTCCTTTAAACTGATACATTTTCTCGGATTAAACTTTTGATCTGTCACCTACATTCTATTCTGAATGGAATATTGACATTTGCCATCTCCACATCATTGCATTCAGTTTTTATTCACAATTTGTTTAGTGTCCCAACTTTTTTGGAATCCAGTTTGTATAATAGTACAAGTAGGCACTTACAACCAAAATACACTCTGGAACTATTCTGTACACAGCAAAACAAAACAAAACAAACAAAACAATATACTCAACAATGCACAACACCACTAAATATCAAACCAAAAGGATAATTCTTTTCTGGGTTGTGTGAAATCCCAGAAAAAAAACTATACAAGCTGAAGGTCTATTAGTCTATTAGTTTATGTTGTGGGGTCGGGTGTTGATACTGGAGTGCAAAATTACTGATGGAAGATGGACAAGAAAAGGTCGAAGCCATCAGATCGTCAGTTTAGAAAAAAGAGAAAAGAAGAGGAGAAACGAGCAAAAGATACAGGTAAGCAAATGTGTCTTTGGATAATGGCAGGTATTGTGTATCCTGAAACAAGATAACATTCATTAGTAGAGATCGGGAAACAGTAGTAGTAAACAGTAGACAGACAGTAGACACTCATGTGGCTTACTGAATCTTTTGGATCGTGTTTACCATAATATTAATTAGCCATTAATTGGAAGATGTGTATTTGTCTGCTATTCTCAATGTATGATGGCTGTTTGTTTTCCATTTGCATACTCTCTCTCTCACGCTCGCTCTCTCACACTATCTAAAATATTTATCTGGTTAAATTCAGTATGGTTCTGACAACAGTTTTCACAATAATAGATGTGAAAGTACAATCCTTAATATATTTTATGTGTGTGTGTCAGTGGAGGGGAGAGAGGGAGTGTTCGCCCAGGGCACCAAACAGGCCAGGACCGCCCCTGCTTGTTATTAATCTCTGTCTCTCTTCCACAGCATGTCTTTTATCCTGTCTCCCTTCTCTCCCCCCAACCGGTCTCGGCAGATGGCCGCTCCTCCGTGAGCCTGGTTCTGCCGGAGGTTTCTTCCTGTTAAAAGAGAGTTTTTCCTTCTCACTGTTGCCAAAGTGCTTGCTCATAGGGGGTCATATGATTGTTGGGTTTTTCTCTGTATGTGTTATTGTAGGGTCTACCTTACAATATAAAGTGCCTTGAGGCGACTGTTATTGTGATTTGGCGCTGTATAAATCGAATTGAACTGAATTGGTCTTATATTTGACTATTATTATATTATTGTTCCCATGTTTCCATCAAATGTGGATATTTTGCTTGTGAATCCTGTTGGATATCATTTTTTATTAATTGTAGTTCTTCATCAGTGAAATGGCAACACAAATACAATAAATGCGTGCAATGAGAATCTGGTTTATACTACTTAATCCCTCCAGGATCCACGCCGTGCTTTTTTCCAACCCGGCTAACCGCCGCTCAGGACGTCACTTTCCCTCCCCTCCCCTTAGCAACAGAGGCAACATGGCGGCGTCCAGTAACACAGAGCAATCTCCAGAGATATCGACGCCGTTAAAGGTACCGAAAACCGAGGTGCCATCCCCTGAATCGGAGGATTTGAGTGACAGTAATCAATATCACTCTAATCCCTCGACGCCAAACCGCTTCTCGCCTTTGAACGTGAGCTCGGGGGCTGCGGGCCGGAACACGGCCTCATCCTCCTCCAACAGCTTCACGGCTTGCCGAGGGATGTCGTGGACGCCCTCCGAGACAAACGCCCTCATCGCGGTGTGGGGTAACGAGAGGCTGACGGAGGCGAGGATGCAGCAGCTGGAGGTCGCCGGCACCGTGTTCTCTGGTAAGGCCCCCGGTCCTGCCATGTACGAACGGGTGTCCAGAGCCTTGTCGGAACTGGGATACGAGAGGACCCCGTCCCAGTGCAGGGAGAGGATGAAGGTAAATGAGCTTCAGAGGATGCAACAATAGCTTTAACATCACATACTCACTCTCCATCACCAGCACCTGGACCTCTAAGCTGTGACACTGAGCTGGAGCTGCTGTCTGTTAATCTACAGGCTCACACGCAGAACAACAAGTCCAGTCATATTTCAACGTGTTGTTTCTGCTAAACACAAGTGCGCTTTGTGGACATGGCTGCACTCATCCCGCCTCCTGCATCCCTCACATGTACAGGAGGCTAATTGCGGCTGTCATGCCTGTTATTGTGCGTCTTCTGTTTATAACCACTTCAATGATCAGAAATGATATCCTTTATTAGAGTGAAGTCAGTTTAATCTAACCCTTTGATTCATTCATCTGACTTCCTGCGACAGACACACAGATGAATGTTGCACTCAAGTCATTAGAAAGGTCCGTAACACATCATAATGACCATCACTCATATATGTTAAATAGAAACTCACTCAAGTGTTATATTACTGTTAACAAACCGGGAATTGATAATAATATTTACCAGTTGTTTGTAATGTTGCAATTTATATTGATTCATGTCATTAGTTTATTAAATCAAACTGTATTTGCACCATTTGCTGCACCATTATTAAATGTTATTGTTGTGCCATTACTGAGATTAACATACTGGACAAGCTGCCGCTGGCTCTGCTTTAAACTGCTCTGAGATCAGCTTCCATCTGTGCTGTATATGGCTACCATTAGCAAGTAAACAAGCACTCCTCATCGTCACAGATGGGCTTATTCTTGTTAAGCACCTTGGCCATCATATGTGATAAGTAAAAATTTGAATAACTAGAGAGGAAGTCAACTACTGCCATGCTCAGTTTAATAAAACAGCGATTCACTTGCGGCCATTCCAGGCTCTGGTTGCCTGGAAGTGACCCTCTAATGTATTTACTAGCAGGTCATATGTCAATCAACGGTATTCTTCACTCTCACTGGTTGTCTCTTCAGTTGCTCGGCTGAAAGTTGAACACGGTTCCCACCAACTTTACATCACCTGCAGTTATTTCATCCATACAGACTTGAAGTTGCCAAATATCATTTTTCTACACTTTCTACACTCTCTGGGTACCACTTTGCTGCGAATCGTGCGTACGCAAATTAATGCTGTTCTCAGATTAGTTGTTTTAGGGTACTTACATTCAGTCAAACTCATTCTAACAATAGTAAATTCCCATTTTTGGAAATCTGCAGGGAGCTCTAGTTTTTTGGACAGTAGAGTCCCAAGTTAACATGGTCTGTAGAATCACTAAAGTAGAACCCAATGTACTACTAGATGTTAACAGTGATTGTTTTTACTATTATTATTTTTTGAATTAGAAACTGTTAGCTATTTGCTAATATTTGCAGTCTCTATAAAGGCTAAAAAACGTCAATTTAAAAAGAAAAAAGACGAGACACGTCCTTCAAATCTAAGAGAATTGTATAGTTTGTCCACCAGATGGCACTGTAGAACTTCCCTGTTTGTAAACACCTATTTGGAAGACAGCCAGCTGTTTGAAGCAGGGCAGAGTGTAAATGAGTAAGCAAATGATCACGCATAACAAAGTCAGTTTATGTTTTGTGTGTATGAAAGACGAAGCTATATCGGTGGTATATCGGAATATTGGATTTTTAAATAATGAAATATCGGTATCGTTTTTTTTTTTTAAATCCTAAAACATTCAAGCGCTACAGTGCAATCATAATCGCAGGGCTTTTTACTTTTCACAGATACATTTAAAGCGCTAACCTTTTCGTCCGTTTGCATACACAGTGATTTTGATTTGTTGACGTAAACACATACATCACATTGGTATGCGATAAAAACCTGATAAAGTGGATGCAGGCAGTGTAATCTCCATTTAAAAGGTGGTGCTGGATTTTTTTTCTTTTTTCATTTTGGTTTCATTTCAGTTCAAAATGTTGATGTTTCATCATCAAAAGTGCTGTTTTGCCTTGTTTTGTTTTTGTTGTTGTTTTTTCGGCATATGATAAGATCTGTCTCTGCCTTGGAGACTGATGAGGGCTGACGGTGTTGTGGCTGGATTAGGCATCTTGCTGAGGGTAGGAGAGGCAGGTGGTGGCAGGCGGTGAAGGAGGCAGCTAGGTATGAGCTGCATCTTTCAGGGCCAGGCATAGGTGTAACCAGCATCACAGCATTTGTCATCACAGTGTTGTGAATTCACTTAAAGAGCAGTAAAAAGTGCGATTTCTTAAATAAACATGTACTTATTGTTCTCTGCATTTAACCAAACTAGATTATTCATCACCCTTAAAGCAACAGGTGGTCTTTTAAGAATGCAAATGGAGAAGTAATTGCTACACAGATACAAAAAACTTACCTACTGACTAGGTCAGCCTTTGGTAACAATGTAAAGAAGTGTAAAAATGTTCTTAATTGTGAAAGATGTGTTCATCCTCCTTTTACAAACAGACACTGCGGCGCTGCTACAGTCGTGTGAAGGAGCACGGCATCGGTAAAAGGAAGAGCAGCTACACTATCGAGCAGCTGGAGAAGGTGTTCGGTCAGGGAGGCTGGGACTCCCAGAGCTGTGCCCCTGTGCTCATCAACAGCAGTGGGCTGTATCAGGAGATGGAGTCTGATGGTAGCACCCTGGAAGACTTCTCACAGGAGGACTGGTGCAACCAGGTGCTGGACTCGGCATTCCAGGAGGGAGACATGGAGACCGGTGAGTTTGGCGTTAGCTAGCGGACGACATCAAACAATATGCGACACAGCAGGTGGTTTTGAACTCAGATTTGTGCTTTTTCCTACCAGAAGAAATCCAGTTGCCTAAACACAGAGTCCTACAGATCCAAGCGGAGCTGTCAGAACAAACACAGTAAGTCAACGAGAATCAAGACTTATCCATCTTTGTAAATGCAACTCAGATTATGTTGGTGTTTATAAAATCAATCTGCATAACCTCTGAAAAGCTGACATCACTGCTTTTTGATATTACACACAGAAAAAGAGACACAATGCAGACGGTGATCCGTATTCTTGAGTCTGTGCAGCTGAAATGGGAGCACTTTCAGACGTGGACTGAGTTTTCCCGGCTACACCTCTCCAACAAGCTGGCCATCTTTGCTGTTGGGTACAACACGCGCTGGCGTGAGCACGTGCGTTACCACTATGCTGAAATCAGCTCACAGGTGCCGCTTGGTAAAAGGCTGCGTGAGTACTTCAACCCAGAGAAGCCTGAAGGCCGCATCATCATGACCAAAGTTCAGAAGATGAACTGGAAGAACGTCTACTACAAGTTTTTGGACATTACCATCAGCGAGGCGCGTTGCCTTGAGCTGCACATGGAGGTGGACTGGGTCCGCGTGTCCCAGTCAAAGGTGACGGGCTGCAGCAGAGGCACATCCCACTACCTCCTTCCTGGGGACATTCCCAAGGCGTATGGACTATATGCTATTGGCTACGAGGCAGCGTCGCCCTCTCAAGGCGCTACTCAGACCTCTTCCCCGGGTGACAGTGAAGACCACAGCTTACCTCAGAGTGGGTTAGAGAATGGGGCTCAAAGCCAGTTTCATGGAGAAGGAGTAGAGCGTGGTGACAGAACTGGAGCTAAAGTCACTTACTGCTACCTGGGCATAGCTGAGGACAGGACCATACAGCAGTGTGTCTTTCAGCACTTTCAGGGCTCTGGCAAACACTATGTCCATGGTGAGCCCTCCGCTGTGACGCGGTTCCTGCAGGAGAACTGTCACGATGCTGGAATGAGTCAGAAGGACGAGGCAGGTGAAGACTCACCTGAGCGTTGTGCCATTTACATCAAATTTATTGAGGTGGAGCTGGACTTCCTCTCTGCAGGCTCCCTGGTGGAGTGCCTGGAAACTGCTGTTGGCTATTCCTTAAAATACAACAACAAAGAAACGTTGTAACCACTCCTCACTGTTTCAGATTTGTACTGTTATAACTAACTTATACAGCCAATACAGCAGCAGGAAAGGTGTCTGTAATAGAGCATGGATGTGGACGTTTTATGATTATCGGCAGATTTTCAAACTATGATCTAGTGAATTGTCTGAAAATTGTGAAAGGTGACCAGGGAGATAAAATGTTTTGTTTTTTAAAGGGGACCTGTTTTGCTCTGACTGTATGACCAGAGCAGCTCGTCAAAACGAGCCTTGATCTTATACTGGTCCTTGGTGCAGCTCATCCACTATCAGAAACAAACTGCTTTAATTCCTCATACCTTCATCTTACTTTCTCCTGATTGGCTGCCCCTCACAAACAAAAAGTGTGCCACTTCTGTTCTCTCAGCCAGAACTGTGCGCCCACGATGCCCAAATAAAACACTTCCACTCTTAGTGGCATCTCTGTGAGGCTGATTATTTAGAGCAGTTTGGTTGACAGCGACTACTTGCACATGTCACGAATACAATGGTCTACATTTATTTATTTTGTTTGACAAATAAATGCCACAAATGATCATATCTGAAAAAGTTTAATGTGTTTGAAAGCAGAAGTCAAAATTATTGTGTATCACTAAAATATATGCAGGTGATTTTCTGCGGATGAGTCTGATTTTCTTGTTCGTTTGTGTTTCAGTTGCCTCAAGTTGAAATGTTTTATCAAGTCTAAAAGGAACAGTACACAATACAGGAAACATAATGTACAGTTACAGGGAAAAACAATACAAGAAGTGTGTGTACTGTTTTTTTTAGGCTGAGGTGCACTATTTAAGGATCTGCTGCTTTTCCAGTGTAGATACATATTGCCTCATCAGGGAGTGTTTGGTTGGCAAGGTGACTATTGCAGTATGCATCTGTCTACCTCAGTAGGATGTAGCAAAAATGGCAGCAAAGGGACCATAGTGTGTATTTATTCTGAAACTGCCTTTAATTTGACTGTCACAGTGTGGACATGAAAGTGTCTCAGAGTGATTATTGGTGGAGTTATGCCTTAATTTTGCACATGTAAGAGGGCTGCAGGTCGGGATGCTTCGGTTAAAATTTCAGGTCAGAAAGGAAGAGTAAATATTAGCAAGATAATCCATCAATGCACCCTTACCTTTCCAAACAGTATTCTCTATTAGCAGTATATATTTTTCTGATGAATCCAAAAAACGGGCTTTTAAAAAAATCAAAAATCTTACAACATGTAAAATTGACTAATTTCCATTAAAGATCTTCTCACCAGCCATGTTTGCTACCAAGTTTATTTGATATTATTGACAGTAGAACAAAGACTGAACCACTGATTAATGTGTTGTTTCTTTGCCTCATAAATATTCTTCTTGATGTAATGTTTAGAAATTAAAGATGCCAATGGAAAAGTAGTAGTAAAATATATAAATTCCTTGATATCGTTCTTTCACTGACTGAACTAAGCAGCAGATGCATCACACATCATTTTAACAGGAGTGTAAGACAGTATGTAGTACTGTGCAGTACTTGGAGCATCTCTGTCTGCAGCCATATTCTTGTGGATAATTAGACACTCTTCAGATCATACTGAGAAGTTATTAGCACCTCCCACATTCTGCTTTTTGCAAAACTAAATGGTGCCTGTGTTTGTGAAGTGTGCTCGCTTGCAGGTTTAAACCAGGCACAGCTATAAGACTATAAGCTGAAGAGGGTAACTGATCCTTGACCAATAATCCTTTCTGAACAGGATTTCTGAGGGTATGTGCAATGTGCCAGGAAAGGACTGTGTAGTAAAGAAACAACAGATAATTCCATAGTGAACTGATGTAAATGAAATGTAATATTCATTTATACATATATAAATTCTGGCTTTAGCAAACTTGCAGTGTTCATTTGTTTGGGTATACAGTATATAAAGATGAATATGATATTTTCTATTTTATTGGTTGACACCATGTCCTGTATGTGATTGTTTCAAAGTCACTGTCTTGTATGTTTACATGTTTGAAAAACAATAAAGTGGACACTCACTGTCGTTTGCCACACAGTGAGAATGGAGTTTTTGCTGGTGTGTGTGTGTGTTGAGCTTTAGGTCAGTACCTTGTGTACACCACACATATGCTATTAATAAAATTTGGTAATTTCCTCACTTCTTTCCAGGAGGGTGGCACGGTTGCTCCTCCATTGGTCCTCTGTGGGCTCTCACGCTCTGGGGCCCTCAGGATGTCTGGGGCCTGGATCTCCTCCATGCCTGCTTCATGACCTGGGGTACGGGGCTATGGCTCCCCACACCCTCTAGCAGATCGTTACATGGAGAAACGTTTTGAATACAATCGCGCCCACACAGGTGTGCACACAGCTGTACATACGGGTGTTCACAGACACAAACTACACCTTTCTTGTGCTGTCGGTCTTGCGTGCTGCACAATAACATTAAATTTTTAGTATTTAATGTTATTTACACTTAGCTAGATTATTGCGATGGTGTTGTGTTTATTGTGTTGCTCTCTTTTTAATGAATAAACAGGGTGAGAGTCTGTCACAGCAATAACATGAACAGATAAACAGAATCACCAGTTAACCTAAACCAGCTGTAGGTGGAAGCTGAAGCACCCAGACAGAACTAATCCTGAGAACATGGATTCAAACCAAGGGCCTTCTTTCTGCGAGGCAACAGTGCAGCCACTGCAATCTGGGCATCCCTGGACAACTTTCCTTCAGGATGAACTGGAGAAATTTTCTCTCAATGCACTTTTTGTTCATCAGGTATTTTGCAGTGGAAGGGAAAGTGAAAGCAATAAGGCATGCTCAGACGAAACATGTCACTCCCCCATGAGGCCAGCAGATGGCCATAGCAAGCTACCACTGTAAAACAACACAGTGTAGGGTACACCTGATGGTAATTTTGCATCCCTGAGAATTGACATGAAGTGTAGTCTGCTTACAAACAGTATAAACATGTGATGACATAAAATTAGTGACACAGGTGTGGACTAACATGCCGAAGGAGACCAAACAACAACTGACACTGTACAGTATACTTGACATGTATGCAAAGGGACAATGCCACTGACCTTTTGGAAAGCAGCATTTGAAACTAGGACAAATATCTAGAGATTTTCCAGTGTCCAAATATCTGAAATGATATAGAAATCTGAGCAGTGTTTCATGTTCAAATCAATTAAAGTTACTAATAAGAGTTTTCTATTTTTTCCCCCATCTTTTTATGATTTGTGCAGAAAGGCTCCAAATCATCCAGGCCATGACTATGTTTTGACCTGTTACATGACCAAAAACAAACAACATCGCCACCTTTATAGTTATAATTGAATGCATTACGCCTGAGATGTTAGTAATGTTCCTCTTGAACATGAATCTAGTATTTTTTCTCTTTCTGGTTCTTTCCATAGATAGCTGCTAAATGTATTGTTAGGTGTTAGATAGGAATATTTACCCTGTAAAACCTGAACCATGAAATAATAATAATAATAATGTATTAAACCTTCTGCAATTTATTTTTAAATTAATTAAATATTAATTTGCATGTACAAGTTTTTAATTTGTATCATAATTGCTACACTCTGCCTTTTCTGCAATTTATTGCTTAAAATGTATTGTGCAATTTATTTAGACCAAAAAAAGTATCAAAAGTCAAACTTTACAAAACTGTATGTATCAAATCTATTACACCTAAGAGGTTAGATCACTTTTCCTTTTCTGCAGAATGTATTTGTATCTAAATATATATAATAAACCATTAGAGTGTGATCATGTATGAACACATCATAGTAAAAGATGTTGGACAGTCACATGTTTTTTGTGTTCTTCAGGTTCTCTGTAGTACATTCAGTTGAGCAGCTCTTTGCTCCTATTACCAAAGAACAAAACAGAAAAAGTGTACCATTCTAAATACCAAAAACCTTGACGACATTGTTATGAATCAGTTTTTATGTGCTTGCTGTTTTGTTTCTTTGGGTTTGATTAAGTGTGGAGTGGATTGAGATAGGATATGCACAGGATATGTTTTGATGGGCTTAAAGAAAAACTAAACTGATAACAGGAGGATAACATGTCTCGTTATAGGTCATTAATTGGAGTGAGCAATATGTTTGGCCTCCAGGTGTCAGGTTTGTTTACCGTTTGACCAGCTCCTTGTAGCCGTTTGAATTAGAAGCCTGGTCCAGAATGCAGCATGAGCCTCACTGATTTTGCTCCTAAATAAAAACCGGCATGTTTTGACAGCTTTTGCCTGAATGCTGTGGATTTGAGCTGGAGGCCCAGATGCAGTTTACAACAACAAAATCTCATCCCCGCAAAATTTGGACACTGCTTCTTTAGATTTAATCACGTGAGCAACCCCTGTTCACCTCTCATAATTGAGCAGTCTGCCTGCATTAGCCTCACCCTTGTTGCTGAGGCAACTGGGCAACCTCAGGAAATGAAATAAAGGGGTCTGACCACCTCGGAGAGGACAGGTCAGTCTTTCTTTTTGCAACAGGATGGTGAGCTCACCTTGGGAATTCACGTCAAGCCGTGTCGAGTCTGTTTCTCTACTCTCAGAACCATGCCTCTTCACACATGATAGAACAGGAACTGAAGACTGGAGATTTTAAAGGGGAGGTGAGGGAAAAGAATGGAGCTTTGGATGTGGGGGGTTGAAAACAGGCTGATTGTTAGAAAAGCTTGAGCTGTGGTGTTTAAAACAAGCAGTTTAAAACTGTTTATGTTCCTATTTGTCTTTTTTAAATGAAAGTTCAGGGACTCAGTAGTGAAGGAAGTAATGCAGTTTTTTTTTTTGTTGTTATTTGATTTTTTATTACATATGCAATCATAGCGTGCCATTAGCTTCTCCAAGCAGTATGCTCAAGGTGCTGTTCAGAAAATACTTTGCGATGTTCACAAAGTATTTGTGATGTTCACTGGCTTGTTCTGGGAAGTTGCTGTGGTCTGCTCTTAGGTCCATCAGCCACTGGCGTTGGTGGTGTGACACCACTTTCACCCAGATGTTCTTCTTGTATTGCTCATTTCATCTCTGCGTGGGTCTGCCATTGTGCTTCTCTGGCATATCTCTTCAGCCTAGTGGCCAGAGCTGTAAGCCCTGTGTCTGACCGTCTCTCCAGTCTCAGTTTTGGATATAATGTTGTACCTTGTTTTCATCCAATACCTGTCTGTCATAACGCCCAGCTGCCCTCAGTTACCAAACTAACATCTTTGGGAGCTTCCCGAAATTTGGTTTCCAGCCTTTTTCTCAATGCTTCCGCACGCATCCTTGATTTTATACCAACGTGCTATAAGATCACAGTCACAGTGGCATATTGGCTTATTCATTTCAATGACACTGGTAGTAGGAATAGTGCATGTTGTAGAGTCCACAACTGCAAGGATCTCTTCTGATGGGACACTGTCAGTGACCTAGGGGAGTCATGCTCTTGGTTGAGTGACTACAGAGGCCGGTATCATCTAGCCGAGTTACACTGCGCTCTTCCATCAGGTATGGCTCAACACATCTATACTGCTCACTATTGCTCCAGCGATTAATAATAATAACAACTAATAACTAATAATTAAAAGCATACTGTAAGGGTTTTGGAAAGACTGATAAGTGATCCACTTTTTCATTCACTCACCGCCACTTTGTTTGATTCAGCTGCTTTTTATCAGTAACTCACGAAGTCTGAGGAATTATCCAATTCGTTATTAGCAAAGTGTAGAAATGAAGTGAAGAAACACACACACACACACACACACGCACACACACACACACACACACACGCATTCTTACACCTGCCCCCTACTGAACCTGAGAACTAGCGAAACTGCGTCAAGCTTAATTTTACAGACAGTAAAATAATAAAGATGGAACATTTTTGTTTTCAAAATAAAAGACATCGTCTAAGGCAGTGTTTCACGGACCTTATTTTGTTGGAGGTTTCCGGAACTTGCGCTCGACACTGAAGCTGAGAATACAGCTCTACCGCGGAGGTGGCACGTCTCTCTCTCTCCCTCTCTCGCTCTCTTAGGAAAGGTCTCGGGATGACAACTTGCAGAGTTATAACCCACTCGCCGCCGTGTCGATAAGCAGGGAATTGTAGATGTTAAAAGGAGGAGAAGAAGAGTCTCGGATGACCTTTAGTGTCATTGTCAATCCAGTTTTCACTCCACTTTAATATTCGCATCGCTCCACCAAGTTAGAAAAGGGGATCCGTGCGTCAGTGGAATAAGACCCTTTCCACACTTCCTCACCTGAAGTGTCC
This sequence comes from Oreochromis aureus, assembly GCF_013358895.1. Classification (NCBI taxonomy): domain Eukaryota; kingdom Metazoa; phylum Chordata; class Actinopteri; order Cichliformes; family Cichlidae; genus Oreochromis; species Oreochromis aureus. The sequence goes on along the minus strand of NC_052951.1, from coordinate 4,893,907 downwards.
CCTACCTTACCTTCCTCGACCAGCGCGTGGAGATAGTGGGAAGCCCGCTGAGCAGACTTGAAGAGCTTTATTTGCCCGAGGCGGAGAGCTGACATAAAGCCGGGTGAAGGACGTTAACAACTGAGAAGTGTGTACATCAGCCATGGGAGCCTCCAGCACTACTTCGAGGAAACTTCCTCTGCTCTACTTTACCTTTCTGTGCGCGCTCACAGGTCAGCTTCTTCACCTGCCTTATATAAATGCCTTCTATTGTGTTTGCTTGTTTGTTCACATTTCCAGAAGCACACACACGCACATATGTCACTTTGTATTTCAGATCTTAAAATAATGAGACTAACATCGCATTTTCATCCATCCTGTTAGCATTAAATATCAAAGCAACATAATGTACATTAGAATGTGGGATTTACTGTCCGACCACGTTGTGCTGACATGAGTCATAATCAGAAACCTGTAACTAATGACAGAAATGACAGCAGGGTCTGCTTCTGGGGGTTCTTTGCTGTATGTGTGCCAGAGGATGAAGGGCTGGATTTGAAGCTGAAACACCTGTTTGTTTTTCACAGGATTTGAAACAAGTGTGTTACACATGATTATGTCTTCCAGGGAAGAATAATCCCTTTATAGCTGCTGCAACACGAGCTCAGCCGTCACTCTCTCTAGCAATGTATTAAACTCCTACTTTCACTGATAGCTGTACAGTACAAGCAGCCTACTTTCCCCTCTCTTTGATATAGAAATTGGGCCATGGTACAGCTGCACGAGTATTTTGCAAACGTTTTGGGGAGCAAGAAGTTTTTAAATGATTAATTCCAGTAAAAAAAAAATGTAATGGCTGCACCTAGAAGAGAGTATTTTTTTCTTTTTTTTCTGCATTTCAAGAGAATATTAATATTTCTTGAGTTTTGTGCAGTTTCTTCTAATTCGGAGACCTACTAGAGTTCATTTAAAGGCACTACTGATTTAATAGTCATTCTAATTGAAAAGCAGCAAGGAACTGCTGGACGTTCACGAGCTCATGAATTTTGAATCATCATTTTATTGTCCCTCTTATCTTAATTTAACCCTCAGCAACAACAGAAATGATTTTCTTTTAATCAGTGTCAGCGATGAAAGAGTCAAACACTCAGTTTTTGGACTGCTCACATGCTCCGCTCCACTCTCATATGGAAAAACAGGAAACATCTATTTAAGTTGTAGAGCCCCATCTGCTCCAGGTGAGCGGCTGTCACTTCCAAGAGTCTGGGTGCTGACTTTCATATTGCTCTGTGAGACATGAAAGCCAGTGAGAGATACACACTTTGCCTGAATTTGTTCTCAGCTGCCCGTAGCTTATGTGTGCTTTTCAGTGCTGTTGCCAAAACAATCACATTCCCTGTCAGTGAGGGAGTTTCTCTCTGAGGGAGTATTACCTGAGTAATACTTCCATTTTGCACCATATAGGTTCACTGCAATGAGACAAGGCATTGTAAGGGGTGACTGCAAGCAATGTCTGGCAACCAATTTTATCAGCAGGCTATGATTCAGGGTCACAGGACAACAGGAAGATATGAGCACAGTAGCTGACCTTGACCTCACCATCAATCGCCCTGCAGGTGTGTCCTGAAAACACTGAGCAGTCAAGACACAGAGAGGAAATGTTCATGAATAGCACCCTGTGGCAACAGGAAAACTGTGAGCTCCTTGAATCCCAGATGTGTGCGTTAGAGCAGGAAGTGAGCAAACCTCCTCCTACAAACAACATGGTGGTTCAGTTCAAAATCCAGAGCAGTGGAGAATGTTATCAGACTCGCAAGCAGCTGCTGAGTGATTGAGGATATGTTAAAAACATATGACTTCACTTCCATACTTACTCTTTTTTGAGTGTGTTTGCACTATGACTACATGATGTACTCATAAGAGTGAAAAAGTAACGTGTGAAAAATTCTCACCAACAGAAAAATGCAGGAGTGAACATGTGTAATGAACGATTTGAGATTCTGCTACTCCTCTGTGTCAAGACAACCTTAATGAATAGAATATTGTCCTTTTCTGTCTCCCTGTAATCGTTCAGATTTACCACATGTTGATGTATAAATTATCTTTTTCACAGAATGTTCTGACCGTATTCTGTGACCACGTCGGGTAAATAACTTGTTTCTAAAAACGATTCCATGCTTATTATTCTTCCTTGTCAGAAGTCTGGCGACTGCTGTCGCACATGTATTGTTGTTTGACCCATTTGCTCAGAAGGACTGCCTTTTTGTGTGAAAATCTATTTATTTAAGATTTCCGTAACAGTTGCAGCATGTCAAATGTCATCTCGAGGGCACAACTCGCCATGTTTGGAATCTATCCCAGCTGCCATAGAGTGAGAGGTGGTGTACATGCACAGGTTGCCAGTCTTTCAAAGGGCCAACACAGAGAGACAGAGAACAGTCCACACTCACACCTATGGAACTTTAGAATCACCATTTCACCCAAACTAACTGGCTTCCTTCCTGTGGGAGGAAGTGGGAGTACCCACAACTCCACAGAAAAAGATAGATTTAAACCCAGAATTTTCCTGCTGTGTTCCTCACAGCAGGAAAACCGCTGTGCTGCCCCCTAAAAACGAATGTTTAATACATTGTCCTGATGCACCATAGATTTTGGTGCCAGTTCAAAGTCAAAAATGGACTTTTTAGAAAAAATGTAAATAGTTTTTGCTGTGTGTCAGCTGCAGTGATTGTTTTCTTTGTTCCCCAGTTTCTAAGAGCATTCAATAAAATCAAACGTTACATATTCTGATTGCCTGTGGGTAGATTTGGCGTTACGGTTAAGATCTTCACCAGTGGCAACTTAGACCTTAAAGGGTTAAAATAGTCTAGACTAGGCACATTTACCTCTGGGAAAACAATGACCTGCCAGCTGGACAAAAATCAGCTCATGAGATGCTCTGTTCTTCTGCTCCACTTCAGGTAGAAACAAGTGACACACACACACACACACACACACACACACACGTCTGGTGTTTCTATTCTGGTGGGGACATCTCATTGAAATAGTACTTTCCTTAGCTGCTTACCCTAACCCTAACCATCAAAAATGAATGTCTAACCCTAACCCTGAACCTAACCATAACCCAAGTTTAACCCTGACACCAAAACCACATTTTGAGTCTCAAAAATGGCTTCAAACTTGTGGGGACGGGGATTTGGGTCCCTCAAGTATAGTAAACTTCCAACACACACACACACACACACACACACACACACACACACACACACACACACACACACACACACACACACACACACACACACACACACACACACATTAGTAGTAGTAAGACCATCTGAAACAGCTGCACATAGTCAGCTTTACCATTGTGGCACAGTGCTGAACTTCAGTGTTGTCCTCTGTATAATTCAGTGTTACCTTTCCTAATTAAACGTGACACTTACCTTCTGTGCTACCACCCAGCAGTTGTATCTTTTTATATTAAGCTTTGCTAGCATGAAGAGTTCTTCTCAGTCACACAAACTCATTAAGATTGTCTCAGTGAAGTTGTGTTTGGGTCAGCTAATTTGATTACATTAGCTTAGGTTCATCAGGAACTGTGCCTAATTATTCACTCGTGTCTAATTGCTTAATTTGCCCTTTGTCTTTTTCTGAGGTAAGCTGTGTAAGTTGGCAGAGTTTAATCTTTTCCTGGTGTTATATCAGTCTTACCACTAAAAGTCCTTGTCATGTGTATTTAGTATTTTATTCCTAGAAGTATGTGGTTCACGCCCCTGCGTTCATCTTTATCAAGGCATCCTGGTGAGGGGTGCAGACACAGATTCGGAAGAAATAAAACTTTAAAGTCAGATTGTTGGCTGATATGATTGTAAAATGATGGGATTGTTAGAGAAATTGTACTGACACTTGTTCGCTCTGGATACTCTGCACTATTCTTAGATGTTTCTAGGACCAATAAAATGGACAGAGTGCAACTGAAAGAGTTGCTGTTTTAGCTCATCCCAGCACCGTGTTCTAGCACCGGATTTACATAAGCACACACAATAATCTTGAAGCTTGACGTCACTTATCAAAGACCAGCGGCGGCGATGTATGAGCTATGCCTTATCTCTTCAGCAGCCGCTGTACAATTAATCTTGTATTCTGGACACACCATCTGGCAAGAAAGCACATCTTCATTTGTTTTCCAGGTGTGTCCTGTGATGGATGCTAGTTATTTAACAAGGTCAACCCATACAAGCTTCAAAATGCTCTGTTGGGAGGTGAGGCGGTGGTGTCCTCACCGCTGATGACTGTCAGTGATTTATAATATTAAGTGAGAGTGTTGCGATAATTATTAATAGTCGCATGTCTTATTTTAACATAGAGTCGCTCTGGGCTATGAACCTTAATGCTTTAAAAGATAATAGGTATTGAAGCTTGGTATATTAGCACACTTGACATGTGCTAGGTTCAAGTTTCACACGCTATTTTACCACATTAGCACTTAATTCCAAAATATGTTTTTAACTCTAAGAAAATGAAAAAGCCGAGCTATTCAATGCAGTTTGTCCAGCGTACAACTATGGCCTTATCTCTAATTGCCTGTTTTTTAGAATAAAACCAAATAGATGTGCAGCAAAGCCCCTTTTCCACTCTGAGCTGGGATTACAAGGGTTTGAAGGCTGCGCTCCTCACGTATGTGTCCTCAGCAACTGGTGCAATTTTGATTTCAGGGAGAAGATTGAGGGATTTATCGGTACATAATGACACACATACAGCAGTGCACTCTTTCCTCTTTAGTGAGGTAGTTTGATGTCCAGTTGTCAGTCTGTGCAAGTGTGCCTTGTAATCTTTTATATTTACACTCACTTGCACCCTGTACAAAGCCCAAGAGGACAAGAACCGGAGTGGAGATTAGTTCAGATTCAATCTCACAGCACAATATATCACATCCCAAAAAAGCCACGATGTGCTTCTTGTCTTTCCCTGTAGTTGTTTTCACTGTCTTTGTTCTTATTTCATATCTTTTTTGTGATCATTCAGCATGTAATTATCTACTGAAATTCAAAGAAGTCATGTTAAAAAGGTTTGAAGTCTGCACATATGCACAAAGAACATGGTAACACAAAGCTAGTGCACAACCCAGTGTGGCATTAAAGCTGTTGTGCGTTTTTAAGAGATCTTCCCAAGAGGGCAGCAGCAACTATAACATCACATCTCCATAAAGACATTTTAAGTGGCCAAAAAGGCTGGATTTAATATAATGCACGTCATAAAGACAGGTCATTTCTTTATTTTATATGTAACCCCTTCATAAATCCTGTTGACTAGAGTCTATTTGCCATTATAAGCAAAGATATTACACAGAAAAAATGAACGGAAACTTCAGAAATCACTTTCTGACACTCCAACCCAGCAGCGAGACCTGATCACTGTAATGAGCAGTCAGGCTACAGCTGAATAACAAGAAAGTAATGTAAAGAGTAGTGTAACAAATTACTTTCTCCAGGGACTAACTATGTAATATACGCCTGTTTATGTTTAAGAGATGTAATGTGTAATACAATGACTCCAACGCCAGTTATCGTTCTCTAAATCTTTGGTTTCATTTAGTATCTCACACTCTTCTTCTCTTAGTGGTCATTTAGCACATCTGAAAGATTATTTTTCTGGTCTTTGTGTGAACGAGAGATGTTAACAGTCTCTTCAGACAGACAATCTGGCATTGATACCTCAATCCCACTCTTATACTGCAATTAAATCTGGGGTCATGCAAACACCTTAATCTAATTATATTACAGTAATTAGGCCCATTCACAGGATTAGTGATGTGATTGAAGCATGTGGAGCACTGCAGTGCTGGCTGCATTTTTAAGCACTGCATTGACCTGTAAAGACCATGCTCAGTCCAGCCACTGGAGGTTTGATGATTTGCAACTCGTGCCCCACATTCACTGAGTTACTACTATTTTTAAGTTCATACAAACATTCTTATTTTTAGTCTCAGTATGGGATAAACTGTGGGAACGAGACAAAAGCGTAACATAACTAGGCCTGTGTCATGTTACTTGGAAATGTGTGGATGTAATACAGGAATTTTTCACCAAGAACATGGAAATAGCAGTTAGATGACAGATGTACAGTGAGACATGGTGCCAGCCATGACTTTTACTGTATGTGGCAAGTGCCCCTTTTGTGGGTTTTCAGTGACATCTCTTCTCCATCCATGGACCCAGAAGGAAGAAGGCCTCCTCTCTGGGGTCATGAGAAAATCACTTGGTGACTTTCCCAACGATCAGCTCTGGCCTGGGGACTCTTAAAGGCACAGACGCTCGTGCTTCTTCCTTTTTCTGTATGTCCCTCCCCTTTATTCTTTCTTGACAAGAAACCTGGACATAGTGGCTGTTTGGGATGTTGATTGATTTTTTTCTTTGTTTGTTTTTTGAGAACATTCCTGCAAATTCTGATAGAAATCTTGTCTGGACAGTAAACATATTGTTGTTTTTGGGCTAAGTTATTCCCAGCTGATGTTTGCATTCAAACATTTACGACCCTTTGCAACCCTCTATGTTTATACATAAATGTAAGGCATGAAATTTATTTTTAGAGGAGTTATGTTGGTTTTATGGGGTCTTAAGAACATTATATACTGTGGAATTAAACACACATTGCAGACTGCAGTGTCAGCCTTATACCCACTGTTTAATTCAGGGTTGCCTGTGATGTAGCCAGGCTTTGACAGCACACTAGCTAATGACTATTTACAGCTGAGGGAGCCGCAGGAGGCTTATCAGGTGGTTCTTAAGGCCAGTCTGAATCCTTTGCTGGGCATTCTCCCTCTATTACCAGTGCATCAGCAGTCTGATGTAAATAGCCCTATTATGGTAACCACTAACTGTTAACTAATAATTAAGTCTTTCACAGACACTGCTAATTGGAATATCTGGCTCTTGTCCAGATTGTCAGAATTTTCATTTCAGGCTTGTAAGTTTTGCTAAATGCCACGAAACACTTTCAACACATTAGGCTTGTAAAATAAAATCAACAAAACATCTGCTGGTAGAATTTGTTCTCTTTATAAGCATTTCAGGAGAAGCAAATTATATGACATAGTGAAATAAATCCAGATGTGTTAACCTGAACCTTCAAAATAAAATCATTTACTCACTTCTACACGTCATCAGAATTTATAGTATACATTTCTAATGCAGAGGCGACAAAATCACTTCTCAATCAAATCAGGAAACAGCATGCTTATAATAAAATGGCATGCAGTCATTTTATTTATTTATGTTTAAGCAGGTACCTTTAGTGACATATTTCGATCTCCTTATTACAGTATGCAGTCGAGTAGCCGAGAGAAGGTAAAATATTATATATTTCTGTTAAAAAAAGAAACAAACATAGTTGTCACAGTTATTTAAAGGAGTTTGAAAAGGTCTCCTAAGGCCAAGGTCTGTAGAATTCGCTCAACCCACAGGGGATGGAGTAAGAAGAGCCCTGACTCCAGCCACTTTAGTGAACACATGTAGCTTGTTTCCAGTGCTGCTAACAGATGTTGCAACCAGAATTTGTCAATAATCGCACATTTCCTTGACCCGTCCTTGAGAAAAACTAAAGCAGAAGTCAATAAAGCAGCTCACAGATGGTAATGAAGGCATGGGCTTAGATGAGATATACCATGTCAAGTTATTCTAAATGTGGGTGAGGGTTAGAGGTTGATACTCTAACAACTTCACAGAGTCATAATCCTGGACATAATCCTAGGTTTTTTTCTTCAAGTATTAGGGCAGGTCATACGCACACTCAATGATTACTTTATTACTTTATTAAGTGAATAGACTTCATAATTTTCAAATAGAACTCTGCTACAACATGTATCAGGAGCACATCACTGGTTGCTAACAGGAGAGCTAGCTAGCTTATCATGGAGGATGCTAACAACAAAGGTACAGCAGTTCAGAAGTCGAGCTAGCCCAGCAGCTTTTATTTGAATTTTTGCAGCACTTTTTAATTTAACTACAAACTGAAAAGCTCATACAGTAACTAGGGCAGTCCACATGTCATGTGTGAGTAAAAGGAGTTGTGATCAGACTGGAAGGATGATAGGAGAAACTAGCAAAACATGCAGTAGCATATCGGGTGCACATACGAAATAAAACTAGTGCAAATTAATGAGGTTTGTATGTTTATTAATTAAGTCTTTTAAATCTTGAAATTCTGATGGCAGCAGCGTTTAAATGTCAGCACTGACATTTATTATCAGCACTACAATAGCAGGTAGAGGTGTAGTAAGAAAGAATGACATTAATTTTGGATTATATGACCCATTAAAAATCTATTGAAATATGCTGTTGCACTGATCTGTAACATCAGCTTGGGACATATTAATGGCATTTCAGTCTGACAAGTAACTTTTGAAATGATTTCTTATGCAGCAAAATATAGTTTGGTGTCAAGGCTCTAAATGAATCTCTTCCCTCAGATATGCAGTTGCGGGAGCCATGAGTAAATATACCTACACATGGATTCTGGTGATGGGGTTGAAATAGCAGGCAGGGAAAACTGATGAAGAGATGAAAAAATTTGCAGCTTGAATAGACCAACAAAGTGGGAAAGCGTGTCTGGTATGTGACGTGAAGAGATTGAGCTATATTACTATGTAGGACACAGTGCAGCTCAAGCTGCTTGCCTGAACTAGCTCGCAGTCTTTGCTCCATTGAGCAGCCCTACACATTTACCCCGAAAAGCCGTTAACACATTTCCAACCATGCGTTTTCTTATACATATATCTAATTTGAGGTCACGGGGGGGCTGGAGCATATCCCAGCAGGTGTAGGGTGAGAGGTACCAGCCTATCACAGGGCTTTACCACATATTACATTTAAAAAACAATAATTTATCATTTTATCATGATATCATTTGATACATACTAGCATGTAGATTACAACAAAGTAACCAGCGTGTGTGTAGATCAATGATGTTATAACTACAGAACACACAGAGCATGTGGACAGACAGGGAATGGCCATTTTTGGCAGATGCTGACACTGACACCTGTGTGAAGAGAACAATTTCTCCAGCTTTATCAAAGACATAATTGCAGTGTCTCAGTGGAAGTCAGATGGAGTAATTGTGTAAGAGGTGACACTGGCAGCTATGTGGAAAAAGCCATTATAGTCACATTATTAAGCTGGAGCCTTCAGGGCATCAGAGGTTGGACTCGTGTTCTCAGCGAGGCAGAAAAAGCGAAGAGGTTCTGTTAGAGAGAGAGAGGGAGGAACAGGTAGGGTTTATGTCCCACGTCTCTTCAGACGCCTCTCAGGATTAAATGTCATTCATCAGTCTTATGTTCGGTGCTATTTTTTAGTTAGCATGACTCTTCATAATCCTCTGTCATCTGCTAATTTCCTACTTTTCCTACAATTAAATGTATCAGCACCCGAGAATCAGAGCCGTTGACTTTAGATAGCACATAAAAACATACAAAAAGAGACACTACAATTCTGCTTAAGAATAATCTGGGAACTTATGGTTGGGCTGCTTAACACGGTACTGCTGCGACCTTTAAAAAAAGAAGAAGAAAAAAACAGATATAACAATAAATAAACACAGTAATCTGGGAAAAGTGTGTTAACAGAGTGGAGAGACTTTCAACCCTTACCTTCACATGGTGCATATAGCAGCATGCTGCTTCATGGCCAGTCGCACACACAGCCATGTGTATTGTTGGATTGCTGTGAACTTCTCTGAAGTTGTGATGAAAGGTGCATTAAGGAAGGTTTTAGTAATGATCAACAGTGGTGTGAACGAATGCTATGATTTGCTCCTGTACTCCAAGATGGCCAAATGCATCAAGGAGCTGACAATTTCAGATCTATTTCAGTGGTTTTAAAGGATGAAGATTCTGTCAACAGTATAAGAAAAACTGATTTCCACATACACTTGGGAAGCATGTTTTTTTTGTTTGTTTGTTTTTTTGCCAAGAGGACTAATAACGCTTAGTTAATCATTGATAATTAAGGTAAAAAGAAAACACATATATTCCATCCATTATTATTATTATTGTTAATAATAATAATAATGATAATGATAATTGGCCAATAATCAAGAGTTCTGTCAGTAAGGTTTGGTGTAAGGTGGTTGTAAGAGTAATAATTGTAAGAATTTATCTATAAAAAGACACTCAGAGATTAAATGACTTGGGCCCCTTCATGTCACAGTTCTGTCTGTCTTCTACAAGGACATTTATTCCAAGTTTGTGGTTGAAATCCACTGAATTTGCCTTTCCAACATATCCCAAAGCTACAGCAGTGTTCTGAGTGCACCTACAACTCCGCTCTTATTTGACAGACAAATATAGAAGCTGTTCATGAAGGACCAATGTAAGTGGAGCTTTCCCGTCATTGCAGTCCTTTAAGTCCTGCAACCACGAGCATAGAAAAGCAGCCAGCCGCTCTACATTATTTCACTGGATCGTCTGTGACATTCCAGAGGGCACCACCCCCCGTCATCTCATAAAATGTTTTTCTGTCCAATCACCACGTCACGTTGAGTCATTAACAACAGCTTTAATCACCTGATTTTAGTTTTTTTTTTTTTTAAATATAGGACCACATCAAAACAACAGTCACCTGAAGGCACTCGATGTTACTAGTCACTGACAGAGCAAGAGTAAATTCTTAGCTTATGGATCTCCTTTATTGTCCTTAAGATTTCAATAGTTTTTTCATCACAGACCGCTGTGTCTTTTATCAGCATTATTAAATCTTCCTCCCCCTCCTCTCTCTTCTTGCCCTTTTCCTTTTCATCTTGTTGTCTAGTCCTACTCCTCCTCTTTTCCTCTTCTTCTCCTTCATCACATCTCTCCTGAGGCCTGCAGCTCGAGCATCTCATCAGCATCAGTGTCTCGGGTCAGCCGGGAGGATTAGAGTGAGGGGCTTAAGATGTCTGTGTAGTGTACATGTACGTGTGTGTTTTTGTACAGAATATATATGTATATATATTCCTCCTCCATTCTTTCACTTAGTGCTTTTAGTGTTTCTGCATAACTATATCTGTAATACTGTCTGTGTATATGTAAGGATTTGTATTCAGACCTTCATCTGCACTTCGTAGCCTCGCACTTTTGTGGATTTACTCTCCTTTTCTTTAAATTGTTACTCATTCCATATCTCCCTGTGTTTTTCTTCTTTTTCCACAGCTCCTCTCCTCCCTGGGTGGTGCATAATTATAAGCTCTTATCTATTTTTCTGTCACACACAACTACACTCAGGAGAGAGCTCAGTTGATGTCATTATCTCCGATAATAGCTCAGTGGTGCAGCAACCCCCCACACCCCCATCTTCCCCAGACCTCACCACGCTCCACCATATACAATATAATTACTGTTTATTAAAAAAAAATCCTCTGCACCGTGACCATACCTTATTCTATCTTGGCTAAGGCACCTCCTCACACAGATAGCCATGATGTGTTTTTTGCTGCTAATAAAGTTTGGTTTTTTGACAGTGTAAGGGGATCTCTGCCAATACTGTCATAATTGGATTTCTTTTTCTTCATTTTCAGTCCAAGTGACAACAGCCCTCTGAGAAAACATGAGAAAACATGGTTGCTGTCATCAAATTAGAGGCCAAAGAGCTCTTATTGCTCAAACTCTAATTCAGTCAAATCCACTGTCAGGCATCAATGATAGCAGTGACAGATATAACACAGATTATGTCACAAACAACATAAAGCCAGAGGACCTAAAGTAGAGAAGGGTTGGAGAGTGGCAGCGCATATGCAACTGTGATTGTGCAACTGCAGGCTAAAGGAGTTTAAATATCTGTGTTTGCTGCTGAGGGCTTCCCACCATTTAATCATTAGTTATTATAGTCTCTGCCTCTCGTTTGTCTTTTTGTCTTTTGTCCTGTTTCTCCCTGTTTCCCTGTTGAAAGGGAGTTCTTCTTACTGTCGCCAAGTGCTTGGTCATAGGGAGCCATCTGATTGTTGTTTCTCTGTATTATTGTAGGGTCTTTACCTTATATCATAAAGCATCTTGAGGCAACTGTTCTTGTCTATGTAGTATAAATAAAATTGAATTGAATTGAATTGAATACAGTGAAAAAATGCCATCGCCAGCAAATAGTTTACACACAATAATATCACTTTCATTCATTTACTGGATATAAAGTAGCGATGGTAAATTCGATTCTTTTTACTGAATCAAGTTTTAATGAGTCACTCACCAAAGTGAATCGGGTTTCTTGAGTCATTTGAGTCACTGAGTCAGTTGACCAGAGAGTGCAAAAATGTATATTTTCACTCAAATTTAATTTGTTTCTCTTTGAATGTAAATCCTACTGCTAAGATGAATGATTGTAAAAGAAAACAACTATTTTTTTAGAGCAAAAAAGAGCAAAAAAAATTCTAAAGGGAACATTTATTTTGTTTTATTTTATTTTATTGGTATTTTCCTTAAATGTGTCAGATATATCTCATCTAAATGTCCACTGAGCTGTGAGCCAGGGGGTTGCCAACCAAGAAGAAGAAGCTGTGAGCCAGGAGGGAGGGGGTGAGTGAGTGAGTGAGTGATTCGTAACAGGAAGGGAGGGGGTGAGTGAGTCAGTGATTCGTTCAACTCGTTTGAGCTGTGAGCCAGGAGGGAGGGGGGGAGTGAGTGAGTGATTCGCTTATGCTATGATTCAGCACAGCAAGGGAGGGGGTGAGTAACTCAAATGTGCTGTTAGCATGCTAGCTGAGCGATGCTACTGTGAACCGAGGAGCTATTGTCTTGATGTGAGCTTCTACTCAGGGTTTTTTCTTCCAGTTCAGAGCAGAAATGTTTTTGTTAAGAAACTGGCTGTTGTTTTTTTCCCCACAATTTTAAGCTAGATATATTTCTACTAATGGAATTAGTTTGCTAACAGCAACAGGGATGAGTCAGTGAGTCAGTTGCGCTTGTGAATCATGATTCACGAGTCAGTAAAGTGATTCTCGAGTATTGAACGATTCGTTCACGAATCGAACATCACTAATATAAAGTATCTAAATTTAGGAAGCAGGATCACACCTCCAAACACATTCCTTCCGGGTATCATCTATATATGTTCCCCCAGCTCTACAAGCTGTTCATTCTTCTTTAGGTGCCCCACCCTCCCTGCCCTCTTCAATTCTTTAACTTAATTCTCAAGTCTTTAATAGAAGTTTTTAGTACATGGCGGCCAGGCCCGGGAGCTGCCGCCAGTTCTCTTCGAGGCCTTCCCCAAACTGCAGAACAATTCATGTCCAAGCCATTCACCTTTATCTACTAAAACACTGTCAAACCTCAAATGAGGACGTGGGCCCAGCGAGTGAAGGTGTCTATAGGACAAAGTGTTCTAATCCTCAAGACCAGATAGGCTGTGTGTGTCCCTACGCTCTGATACAAATCATCAGTGGTGATTGTTAAGTTTAAGGAGAGCTCATTACATTTGTCATTTGCATTATGGGATGTTTATCTTCTTAATGATAGTGACAGGCCTAAGATGTAATTAAGAAGACAGCTTGAAGTGGAAATGAACTACTTACTACTTCGTTAAAGTTTTATCAACCCACCAACCTCACCTCCTCCTTATTGTGTTTGGGATATTTCACATTGTTATTATTAGATCATTTCTTGTGTTAGGACAGTATCCATAATTGCTCCAGCTAGGGGGTTCTGTTAACACATGTTTGGGGTAAACGACTGAAGGGGTTATTGTATTTGGAACAAATAATAGTATTCCTTTCCTCGTGATGATCCCTTTGCTTCTAGTATTTCCAAAGCATTCCATTTGCTTTTGGTAAATCTCACGACGACCTCATATCAGCTGCTCATGTCTAGCTATCCTCACATGCAACCATTGTTAAGTGTGAAAATAGAAAAGGATGGTCCTTTGAAAGGCTAGTTCCGTTCTGTTACAGAGAATGTGTGACGTAAGCTCTATTTCTCCAGACTAAGTACAATGGTATATAAACCGACGTGTAGCTATGAGACAGGAAAGTGCAGAGGAAATACTGACTGTTATAGAATGCAGTGTATTCCTGAGAATTCTCCCTTAATCCTAAATGTCTCTCTCTCACACACACACACACACACACACACACACTCCATCTACAACTCCTTCATAGATCTCATGTATCGGTATACAGGAGCACTCTGTGAAGTACAGTACAACAGAGCCATGGAATAATATATTATATAATCTTCTCTTCACATGTTTTGAAGAGGTGGAAGTCTCTGATCCGAATGCTAAACAGGATCTATCAGGATTAAATCCAGGTTGGAGGCAGTTTAGCTTTTTGCTGACTTGATTTCACAACTGGGAATTTGGAAGTGTTTGCTACATGAACCACAAAGCGACAGAAAACTCTGTCTTTCACACTGCTGGGTCTTTTTTTTTAGAACATGCCAACAGACAAAAAGCCTTTCAGCTGAGTATCATTGATGTTTGGAGCATTCATTAGTGACTGGTCATTATGTTCACTGATTTCCTGAGGCCAACCATCCGTGAGAGTCCATTAACTTCAGACATTAGAGTAATTAGGCAGAGTGCTCACTTTTTGTGCACATATTTTCAGTTTCACGATTTGTTTATGTGGCTGTATGCATTGGTGTCCTGAAGCAATTACGAATCTACATTAGGTAGGCAATTGACCTCTTGATGGTATCTTTCTGTATTTAAATTGCTATATAGCTCCATATTATCCCAGCAGAACACTTCAGAGTGCAGACTTACATTGGGCACCTAAAGTGAAGTGAAATGCACAGTTTTCATCTATCAGGGCCTTTTCCTGTTTGGTTTCAGGAGACAGATCGATAGGGCTTTCAGCTCTTTGATAAAGCTCATAATAAGGGATGGATCAGGTTACTCTGAGTCATCGCTTAGTTAAACATATTATTGGGGGACTTTCCATTTTTATGCCACTTTCACATGTTGTTTACTCTTTGTCTTACTCTCTCCTGTAGTTTTTGTTTTGTCCTGTCTTTTGTGCTTGGTCTCTCTGTGCCTCTTTTCTGTCTTCTCTTCAGCTCCAGCTGGTTGTGGCAGATATATGTCCCTTCCTGATCCTTCTCTCTTTCTTTTAAAAGAGAGTTCTTCCTCTTCACTATCTTCACAAAACAATCTAAAGGGATCTTCAGATTGTTGGGGTTTTCTCTAACATTGTAGTGTCTTTATTTTGCGCTATAAGACCATCCATCCATCCATTCTCTTCCGTGAGGCGGGCTACACCCTGGACAGGTTGCCAGTCTGGCGCAGTTATAAAGAATTTACTCAGTAGTAGACATGCACTTAGAATATATGCTCTGTGCACATACATGGCTTTATTTATTTACAAAAGCCTTATTAAACAGCATCACCACACTGTCATGTGAAATGAAAATCCTCATTTGGAAGCAACATGTGTTCCAACCCTATGCTGAACACACGTTCATTCTTCCCTAATGTTGTCGGACACCCCCTCCCAGCTCCCGTGAGACTCCTGCCAATTCCCTGGATGCGAACGGTTTAATCGCGGTGGCAGATTCATATATCCCCACACCCCCTCCATCGGCGTGCTCGTGCTGACTTACTTTAACACACACCCTCTGGGAGCACGAAAGGCAAGCCTCGTCTGATCCGTAATCGCTGTCTCAAGTTTTCCCCCCCACTCTGCTCCCTGTGCGCCTCCTCCACAATCACAATCATCAGGAGAATAACTTTACAGATTCCATTTAATAGCAGCTTTGGCATGCATGTGAAACCCACAGAGGAATACACGCTTCTGTCTCATCTCCCCCTCCTGTCACCGCCTGTCAGTGAGCAAGACATCACACGGCAAGGCACAGGAGAAATGATCAGAACCCCCCTTAACCGCCAAAACTTGTCGCTCATCTGCCTTTTACCTCTTTCCCGTGTTAAAAATAGACCCAAGCTGTCAAGTGTCAACCACAATTTTTTTTCCTTTCTCGGTTTGCCTCCATCGCTGTTGCTCCCTCGGTTCAACGTTTCATAATTTGCTGGCTTTAGTACTTTTCTTGGTCATTAGAGGCCATGTCAGTTAATGCTTGTAAAGCTTGCAGATAATATATCTGACAGTACTGTTGTGGCCCTAAAAAGAGGGCTTTTTTTACAGCTGGTATCACAACATTTCAAAGATTAAAAATGAATTACAAATCGTTATTTAAGATTTAAAGAGGACTGATGTAAACGTGCAGCTCCCTGCAGATACAAAGTCTCTATAAAGAAAGAATGTCTGGTGCTTTCATCAGGATAGATGGTGATTAGACTTCCCTTCATCAAACGTTTGTTTATGTTTTTCCAGCATAGTTTAGAACCACAGTTATGCAATCAATAACTGGTACAGTACCAGCAGCGTGCAGAGCGTGTGATGAGATTGGAATCCTGTTTTTTTCTGCCGTACTGAAGAGCTTCGTGTAACACGAGTGAACAGACACAAACTCGCACACTTACGCACAGAATTTTAATCTTTGATTGTTATCACTAACAGAGGGCTCGTTTATCTTCTGCTTGGTGTTTGATGAATGGGTTATGTAAATAGTTTATACTGCAAATGTGTGTCTGTGTGATTAATTTAACATGGCTTTGGAAATGAACTCTGAGGTTTTAGAGAAACTTTTCTACAAGGACCTTCGACTGTCCGCCGATCTCTTCATAATCTCCGTTTTTTAATTTGTTTCTTTGCTTGGTTTTCTTGCTGTCTTTTCACAGCAAGAGGGTCAAGTGTTCAAGCCAGCTGGGAACTTTTTGCGTGGAGTTTGTATATTCTCCCTAGGCCTGTGTGTATTCTCTGTGGCTCCAGTTCCATCAAAACCCTGTATTGAATAGGTCAGGGGTGTCCAACTCCAGGCCTCAAGGGCCGGTGTCCTGCAGGTTTTAGATATCAGCCTGGTCAACACACCTGAATCAAATGATTGGTTCATTACCAGGCCTCTGGAGAACTTTAAGACATGTTGAGGAGGTAATTTAGACATTTAAATCAGCTGTGTTGGAACAAGGACACATCTAAAACTTGCAGGACACCGGCCTTCGAGGCCTGGAGTTGGACACCCCTGGAATAGGTGGTAAAGAAAATGAATGGATGGCAAGTTGTTCAGACATTTAACAAACCAAAAAAGAAAGATTTTTTGTAAGCTCACTGCAGATTTATAGTCTTGTAGAGACTTTAGCTGTTAAAAGGAGCCTTCTTGAGCCTGCTATGGTCCAACCGTGAAAAAAACTACAGTGTAGGTGGTTGCACTTCCTCATAGGACATCTGATGTGGTCCTTACATTTAAACATAGGCTCCACAAGACTATTCTAAAAGGTTTAGATTAGGTAAATCATTAGGATGATTTTTCTGTTTATCAAAATAAGGAATAGTAATTGCAGCTAAAAATCAAGCCAAAGTATTAACACATAGTAAAAACAACATAACATATTGGTACCTCAATTATTTTTAAGGTACAATACAGGGATCTAGTGTAACATAATACTTATGCTTTCAAATGATGGTGAAACATCTCTTTACACTGAATGGTAATCAATGAATCGAGAGGCTTGTGATTGCAAAAACAATAAGTACGGGACTGCTCTTATCCAGCATGCATATCAGGAGGGCGATGATCACTGGCAGCAGATAATCTTTCTTTGGCCATCCACTCACTTCTTCCCAGAGGACGCTGTCTGATTTCAGTGTTCTCTCTGGTATTTGCCCAGGGTCAGTCTTTTGTATGATTTTTATATAGCATATTACAAAACTTGCACATCATAGTTGAAAAAGGAATAATTTTGATATGCTGAGGTTAACACAGATGTCTATCCAGACTTGACCTTTACATCATTTTATCATATTACGCATTTTTGGTGAAATGCGGTGATAGTTTACCTATGAACTGAGTTATGGCCAAAAACATGTTAAATTGATTTTCACCAGAAAATCAATAAAACACGGTTCACATTTTACCTGAGCCACAAGAGGGATGTGACAAAGGCTTCATGGGGATGCTAAGATAGAATGAAAAAAAGACCAGAGAATAAGCGAGTGACGAGAAGAAGGTAGATTAGAAAGATAAGGAAGATTGTGTTTAGAGTCAAGAGGTGGAGGGAAGGGCATGGAACAAGAGAGAAGGGAAAGGGTGAAGGAGAAAGTGATGAAGACTGCAGCTGATAGGGCCAGATACTGAGCTGGAGATTTGGTGGTTTAATCGAGTCAGTGAGGATTAGAGCCGGATTATGTAGGAATTGTGACATAGCAGCAAATTAGCCTGGTAGCTTTAATCTGAAAGGCGGACAAAGCCCAAGTACTTGACCAGACAGCTCTGTGTGTGTGTGTGTGTGTGTGTGTGTGTGTGTGTGTGTGTGTGTGTGTGTGTGTGTGTGAGACATACAACCAGGTGACATCGTTTATGGTGTCAGTTAAAACATAACACAAAATGGGCTCCGATGTCATTGGCAGTTAAAGTAACATGAGCATGCTGTTATGTGTCTCTACGTTTGTCTGTGGACACATTTTGTCAGCACAAAATCTTTTTTCCCCTTTGAAACCACTATAACAGCTTAGAAAATACTAGTAGCAACTTGCTACTGTAACATTAATGACTTGGTTATATGGTTCATTTAGAGGAAAATTGATCTACAGCTGTTCTCAAGGCTAGTGAGTCATTTTATATTTAAAAATGCCCAAGTATTAAATGTAAAATGAGTATTAAATGGGTCTTTTCTGACATTTTGTTTTATAGATAAACAGTTACCCAAGTAATGTGATAAATAGTTAGAATAATAGTAATCAAATTAAATGAATTAATAATATGCTGACTGATGACCCCTGCGGTGAAAGGGCCCAGTGGTATTGCTCGAGTCTTCTTGTCCCTGCAGAGGGAAAGCTGGCTGCAAATAATACAGAGCAGATCTGAGAGATCACATTTATCCTATGATGAAACTTTTTTATAATTTCCACGATTATATCGTCCCCATCTTTGGGACAAAATGTGCCTTTACTGTTACTATATCAGCCTTAGGAGCGAGAGACAGAGAGGCTGTTCACACCTCTCAAAGTGAGAAACTACAACAAATATGTTCTGTACAAATTAATCTTTATTTATTTCTTTGTTTGTTTACTGCATTTGAGAAGGCATGTAGGAAAAGTTTTACTCTGACTGCTGAGCTGAAAAGGCTCTGAGACAGCAGGAATTACCATCCAGAGAAGACCTAAACTAAAGCGAGTAGTTCCAGTCCTGTGAGCAGTCCGGCACAATGAAACCTGATCAGAGCAGGTAGGTCAGGCACCCGTAAAGGCAGAAAGAGTCCAGCAAGGCTTCTGTACGTGGTGTAATCAGCAATGACGTGCCTCACATGCAGGCATGCAGGCTCATGCCAGCTCTCACCTCAGTGTTTCACACACACACACACACACACACACACGCACGCACGCACGCACGCACGCACACACACACACTCATATCTTGTGGGAACATCTAATTGACATACTTTCCCTAACCCTAACCATGAAAAATAAATGCCTAACCCTAACCCTAACCATAACCATAACCCAATTGTAATCCTGACACTAAAACCACATTTTAAGTCTCAAAAATGCCTTCAAACTTGTGGGGACCAGGATATTAGTCCACATAAGGGCTGTTGGCCCCCACAAGTATAGTAAACTTCCAATTTTTGGTCCCCACAAAGATATGAATACATGCGCACACACACCTCTGGTACACTGTATTAGGTTTATTGGTTGTGGGTGATAAAAAACAACTCTCCTGTCACCTGCTCACCTCAGCTGACTCTGCTGGTCTGTAAATGAGGATAGATGGGGTTCAAAGTTGACGTATGGCTTATTAAAATCTCAAAGATATGTGTGTGCCACTACAGAGGACAGGATGAACTTCCTTACATAAGAGCTCTTTTCCAGCCAGCAGTAGCACCTTGGACTTTATGCTTTGCCTTAGTCCCCCGGAGTCATGGCTGCCTCATGTCCGTTTAAATCACAGTCTTTTCACCTGGACCCAGCGCATTTGTTTCAAGCCCCGATGCAGGGCTGGAGCTGCGAACAGGCTGCAGTCATCTTCGCATATTTGCACACATCACAGTACACACACTTCACCATGGGCCGTGTGTGTAGTTGGCTTTCTATGACTTCATCAGATGCTTGTGTTTGCCTGCTCTTCTAACCCAGTTTGGATAAGCTCTAAGAACAACTGGAGCAGCCTTTTGTTAGGCTCCAAACATTTGCTCTACACGAAGGACATATTAGCTAAATATGCTGACCATTTTTTCTCTTTGTCCATGCAGAGAAAGTGATGTGCTAGTTAAGCAGCAGATTGTATCTGTGGAACTTTGGAATATACTTTTCCAAAGCTATACAAGTAGGAATTTGCCATTTTTAAAGTGTAGTTGGTTTAGGTCTTGATACATGCTCAATCGTCCAGGTAAGTAAATCCCCAAAAGTTGATTCTGTTCATCCGGACGTAGCGTTTTCAGTTCGTTTGAAAAACGCTACGTCCGGATGAACAGAATCAACTTGTAGTTGGATTAGAAATGGATTGTGTCCCAAGACAGAAGGAATGATTACAGTGACAAATAGCTTTCTTAAGCTGCATGTGGCATGTCAGAACTTTTTCTTTATCCATGTGATGTGTGTTGCAGAAGACATTTAAAGAAAACAAGCACTGTTGGTCTCTATCCACACTATATATGAGCTAACTGAGCTAACAGATCCAAAGCTGTCTTTCTTTTAGATGTGTTCACACTAATGGAAATATTCCTCAGTACTTGTGTAACTTTATTAGCAGCGTCCTCCTGAAATGCGCCAACAACATTGAGAGTAACATCCTCCTCTCTGCCCCTTAATACTCTCTGGTCACTGTGGTAACGTGTAAATATTTCTTTCAAAATAAGACACACAACTGCAACACGGGAAAAGACCCAGAAAACAGAGTTAACGACAAAAACCCTGAAAACCATAAATTTCACACCTGAGCTTCAACTCTCGCAGCCCGGTACCAAACAACTCATGGACCGGTACCGGTTCGTGGCCCGGGGGTTGGGGACCGCTGTGTTAGACCATATATACAAAATCGGATGAAAAAAAAAAATAGAAAACTGACAAGGGGGTGGCTGTGGCTCAGGTGCAAGAGCAGATCAGCTACTGATTGCAAGGTCGGTGGTTCGATCCTTGGCTTCCCCAGTCTGCATGTCAAATATCTTTGGGCAAGATAGTAACCCCAAGATGCCCTCTGATGCATACATCGGTGTGTGAATGTAGATTAGTTTGCACTTATGTTTAGGAGTGGGTGTGAATGAGGCATGTTGCATGCAGCGCTTTGAGTACTCCGGGAGAGTAGAAAAGCGCTATATAAGAATCAGTCCGTTTACAAAAGACAAACTGAATCTGAAAATCAAGTAAAACACAAAATCAGAACAAAGAACTGTGTGTAGTAGAGCTATGGGCTAGCTATACTACATTTCTTATGCTTGTATCTAAAACATAAATTAAAATGATTTAACACTTAATTCTTAAACTTTCTCATACTATATGTTTTCCATATCTTTATAGTGGCTTTTGTATGTGTCTATAATGAGAGAAAAATAGCACTTAAAGAGTGCTCATCTTCTCAAAATGTAATTTGGCATCTTATGGATTCATTCAACACGCTTCCAGGCTGATCAAACATATTTATCTAAAAACCAGGGATTTGACTTGAATTTTATCCTTTAACACAGGAACTCTCTCTAACTGCCAAGACGAGTGTACATGTTTGAAGCCTGGATATAGTGCATACTTTAAATCACAGGGTCCTATCTCGTGGCTGTGGCAGCCATGTGTCTACATCCTGTTTGTCCTCGTTGGCGATTTGTTTGTTTAACAGTGGAGCAAAGCAATGCCCGCCATGCTCGAGCAGATCTAGCGCAAACAACTGACTTTCGAGTCTGCCGCAGGATATCACTATCACCTCCACTCATCACATAATTAAAGCCCCTCCTCCCAACAGGGCTCCGGTGGTTCTGGACGATGTGAGGAGAGATGCACAAACTGTGAAGCCTCTGAACATCGAATGGCTTTTTTAGAAGAAGGGACAGCGACATCCTGTTGAGTCTCGAGTGCTTGGTTCAGTGGAAGGAGAGTGTCTTGCATTATGCATGGTGGTTGTTATTTTCATCACATGGTGCTGTCAGGCATCATTGTCGTTCCTGCTCCGTCAGCACAAATTGCAGTATGTGTTCACAGATTGCTGTCGTGGTGTCTACTTTAACCCTCTCTGTTTTAGTCCCTCTGTACTTTGTTTTACTGGAGTTTGGAAATGGCGCTTTAAGGACCCAGCGGGTCCATTAACAGGTCCCGTCTTCAGAGTGGTGGCTTCAGGTTTGGCGGAAGGAAGAGGTTTTAAAATGTTGAGCTGGTTGTTGTGACAAAGCTGGCCTTCACTGTCAGGCCACTCGAGAGAATGAGAGGGAGAAAGTGGCCGTGCTCTGGAGTCCATGCATTATTTCACACACAGCAAGTGACAGCCCAGCACACAGGCACAAATGCCAACAAATGCTGGGGTGTCACTGGGAGGTATGTGTGTGTTTATGCATGAGCATCTTTCATCTGTGCGTGTGTGTTTCCAGCTTCATGCCACTCCTGCTGTGAAAGCTGCCAGTGTACAGTATACTTCACAGCCAAATAACCTGGATTAAGATGGGACAGGATTTAGACAAGTGTTTTGAGGCCAGGTTTTGTAAAAGATGGGCGTGAAAAGAACTGCTGCAGTGTCTCAGAGCTCTTTAACAAAGCGCCAGTAACTGAATGAACAAGACAGGAAGCAGAAAGTGATTGTTTTTTGTTCTGTCACTGGTTTGTCTTCTGGTGACTGGTAAACTTATCTGTAAAAGCTGTTGCAGAATTAGAAGCTATCAGTATCTACACTGGTCTGTGAAGGCCCTTCACCTGGAAGATTGACTTATTTGGCTTAAATGAGAAAACGTACGCATCATTAGGTGGATTTACACCTTGATAGGAAAAAAAGAGAGACGTTAGAAGCTGAGAAGATAGAAAACTGTGATTTTTACTGTGTGCTGCTGATGGAATCGTTCATCCATAAAAGCTGATTGAAGGTTTCTTTAATTACATACTTAGGGGGGTAGGTTAATAACATAACATGTTAGCATCAATTAACCCACTCAATAGTGCTAGTTTGTTTAGTGGATGTCTCAGCAACAGCCCCACATGTTTGCCGGCACATTATTTATGAGGAAACACCATACAGTGAAATGTGACTATAGTGGGGAAGATGAAACCATAGAACATGTTTTATTATTTAGAGAAATATGACAGAAGGTCACTGATTCAAAAACACAGTTCAACTGTATCTTATCGATATGCTGCAACAGTGAACGCTATCAGGCCATAGTTCATAATTCAGACTAACTTGTTGTTAGAATTGTAGTTTTTTTATTTCATTTGAGGTCAAGTGGGTCCATAGTGTTGTGGTTTATATGTTTAACAAACAAGGGAAAGATCTCTGGTTTGAAATAATACCTTGGTGTTTATGTCAGGGAAGTCATCTGGTGTAAAAATCTGCCAGATTAGCTGTGTGTGGTAACCCCTCATCAACAACGGAGTGGCTCAAAGCAGCTTTTTTCCCCCAATTCAGTTCAGTTTTATTTATATAGCGTCAAACCACAACAACAGTTGCCTTAAGGCACTTTATATTGTAAGGTAAAGACCCTACTTTGACTGTTGTCTGACGTTTGTCAGTCAACTGTCTTCTTAATGTGGGTATGCCCAAATTATGGGCAGCCCCATCTGTGGGCCATGTGACTCTGCCCACATGTTTGCTGGAATACGAAGTATTTTTATATCTCATTTCAGTTACAGTGATTTTATTCTTCTTTTATTTTATTCTTATTTATTCTCTGTTACTTAATCATCTAAGAAAGCGATTGCAAACAGCAGGAAATACAAAGGTGGGAGTATGTAAACAGTTCTGTTTGTCTGTCTGTTAGCAGTCTACTTTTCAAGATATAATTTTTAAATTTTGCATGATGGTTGATACCAATAACAGCTCAAGCAGATTTAATTTTAGTGAAAATCGGGTCAAGGTCACACCAAACGTGAAACTGAGTAAAAATTTTATATTACGCACAGTTTTTTATGGAGGGTCTTGACAACAACATACTAGGTTTTGGAGGACATGAGTCATATGAAATGTCATAGAGAGAGGTGTACAGCACACTTTTTTCAATATGATGCCATGAAATGTAGCAAACTGACACACTGCAAATATATCTTAAAATCTCAGATTTTATAACTTATAGAAGCCAAAGATTCTGCTCCAATCATATGGGTAAAACACACCATTTTGCTATATAATGCTTCAAGACCGTAGGTCAAAGGTCAGGGTCGCACAAATGAGGAATAAGCTTTAGCTCGCATGTTGTAATAAAAACGTAAAACATCACAGTTTTAGTATAGCTCTTGCTTTCAGGAGCAGTTGGGCTCTCTGTATATTATTCTTGCTTGCTTGAGTTGATTATACTGCAAACTCTTCTACTATATATGTTCCAGTCTATTTTTAATTCATTAGACCTCGATCACTATAATGCTTCAGTTTTGCTATTTGTTTCTCCATTCAGTTTGAAACCTGCTGATAATGACAGAGGGAAATAGAAAGAAAGAGCGGGAAGAAAAAAGTCCAAGATAGAGGAACTACACTGAAATCACAGTCAGAAGAAAGATGGAGGTTGTCTGTCTCATTTTCATTTGCTTTGTTTAGATGTGTGTATTTGTGCACACTGCCCTATTTGTGTGTTTGTCCATTACATCTGAGCCTAGTTCCTCTTTCCCCTCCTGACATTCCACTTCCCGTCACAGCAGCCTGGCGCTTCCAGATAAGGCCTTCCAGTACGTTCTTCCTTCCTGTCATTGCTCTCTACGCCATCCAGCACCAATTCCACCCCACAGAGATCAATCCCACTGATAACAGCTTGCCACCAAAACGAATAATGGCTTCTCCACACTTCAGTACAAAGACTGAGGTTTGTGGGTGAAAAGCAGTCTCAGTGTGGAGAATATCCACGCTGAGCATGGGGTGGAGAATGACATGTGAAGAAGCGACTCAAGGCTGCTGCTCATACTATGTCAGAGTGGCCTCAGATACTTAGTGAGCATGGATCAATAAGTTGTAACCTTTTGTGCTTGATGCATATTAAGGTGCAGCAAGGCTTCAGCAGTGAACCTGGCAGAGGCTCAGTGAGATAGAGTTTGTTAAAGCAGCTGATTAAATGAGCACTTCCCATCCTCCTACATCTAGATGCCTGCTGCTGAGGGGGAAGAGGGACTCACTCGTAGAAAGAGAGAGAGAGCAAGAGCATCTGAAGCTCTCTCTCTCTGTTTCATTTTTACTTTTTGCACAAGCATGCAGGTGCTTAGTAACTGAAGTTTGACCCCCACTGTCTACTGTCCTGAGGGACTCTGGGTAACAGAGCAGGCTGGAGTGCACACAATGACTCGATTTAGAAAGAGACTCTTACTTGCAAAGGAACGGCGCCAACTTTGTTAACCCTCCTTCCCTTTTTACTCCATAATGAAGCATGAGCTGTAAAAGAGAAGTGAAGGGAGTGTGCTGTTTGTTCACTTTTCAAAAATATATTTTTCCCTTTCAAAACATGCAGAAGAAAAAACATGAAACATGGAAATCTGGCTTATAGATCTGTGCTTTCTGTTCAATATGCTGGTATATGTAAGTTTATTTATGTTTTTTTAGAAATAAATCCAATATTATTTACTGCAGAGCTCACACTACCAGCTCTGGCTTCTCTGAAAAAATCAGAAAATGCAAATTAGTCTGGAAGTTTGCTCAAGAGTATGTGCATTAGTTAACGCTTGCATACTGTGTGAAGCAGACAGTATTGAAGTAATCTCAGATTTGATTCTTTTTTCAAGCATGAAATAATTATTAGCCCTGCAACAGGCTGGCGATCGGTCCAGGGTGTGCCCAGCCTTAGGTCAGGCAAGTGTCAGGCTTGCAATACTGGCTGAAAACTAGGTTCTGATACATTTAATGTTGTCCTACAAGACAATACATGAATCACAGGGGACAGTAAAACTGATAGCTGATAGCTTAAGTACTGATCCCAAAATGGAATTAAAAGTTGCATCAGTGCAGCAGTATGAGTCAATATTTAAAAATAATACAAATCTATGAATTATTGCAGTTGTGAAAATATCCTAATAACCCCTTTAGCTAAATAATGAATGTATCCAGAATTAGTTCCATTTTTTTGTAATGATGTTTAAGTAAAGATACAGTCATGTTTCATTCAACAAAAGAGACTCATTTAGCAGAAAGCCATTCACATTTTGCCTCCTGCTGCTCAGTGTTGTTGTCACAGTCACTGTCTATGTGTTCAGCACACAGCAGGCAGGACATCTGCTCATGCTGACAGAAAAGATCACATCATAGCAGCTCTCACATAACCTCACGGGTCACCTGTTGGTCCAAGTTTCTGGTTTTGTAGCACAGGCCACAAGCTTTGGCCTATTAATCCTTTGTTCTGAGAGCTTGGAAACCTAACCTTTTAGAGAGTTTCCTTACAAGGGACATCAGATTCACCCTTAACATTACCTGGTGAGACCTCAGCAGGTATTATTTTTTGTCTGCTCTTTTATTCAGAGTTTTGCAGTAATTTTCAGTTCCTTACTCAAGGCACAAAATATATGGAGGAAACACCAGTGCTGTTTGGGGATTGCAATTTTTCTCTGTTTAATAAACCCGGCTCTAAAGGTTTAATGTTACTGATACTGCATGTGAGAGCAGTGTTTATAGTCTACCAACGAATTAGAGTCATTTCTATCCACAAAAATCTGCACTGATATCTTTAAATCTTACTATGATGACAGTAGTATATATAAAACATTTATTAATATCTGAATGTTTCAAAAGATTTATGTTGCAATGTTTAGTCAGTTCCATGTGTTAGCAGGTGGATGTCAGTGTACTGTATGGATGTGTATGCTGTCTGCCTGACGCTGCTATCCATCTGCTTAAGCTCCAGATGTTTATGTCTCTTTGGAGAGTCTTACTATGAGCGCTGCTTTTGAACATTGATGGGATTATGAGTGTTGAGACTTACCAAGGGGCCCTTGCTGCTTTCCCATCTTACCCAATCAACTCTGAGTGCAGCAGCGATGAGAAGAAAATCTACCATGGAAACACATCTGTCCTCATACACATGTGGGGTAACTATACATAAGCATAACCAATTTAAAATAATTGAATACTATAGTGCTATATACTGTGATCAGTGTCACTTATGTATGCAGGGCCATTAGTGCCATAATGACTGACTTTATGGCAGTAATAGTGGCTATAGCATAATTATAATCTCTCTAGCTACAACAATAATTTCAGTATAAATATAGGTTCATTCAGTGAGATCATTTTGTAATAGATTCACAAACTGCTGTTATAGCAGCAATGATGGCCCACTGCCCCCCACCAGGTCATGGCAGCCACATGCAAGACACAATCGCTATTATTATACATGTGTTTCCTGCATTATAGTGAGGAATGATAATGGTATATGAGTCCAAACCTCTCCTGAACTCAGTCACTGAACGACAAACAGTGAAAGACAAACAGTGTTTTCAGGCTCTAACTTCAGACAGCATCTGTCAAGATAGTTAAGTTTTATGTTCATTGCCAGAATTATTTCTGACAACCGCAAAATCGTCTGGACACAATGATAAGATCGCCCAGCTGAAGACTGACTGAAGCAAAAGGCAACATGAGCAAATTCAGTCCATGTCTGGATTTTCATCAGTGTGATTTACCGTTTCTAAACAAGGCTGGCAGCTTAAAAATGCGATTCTGATTTTTTTTTTTTTTTTTTTTTTTTGGGAATTGCCTCGCTTTAAGAATCTTGATATCCTTTATTTGAGTAAAACTTATGAAGTGAAGAAGTACCAACTGCAATGCAGCAGGAACTAAGAGTGCCAGTCTGATAGTTTACTGTATTTACTGATGCTTTAGCATACGTTTAGTGTTCCATGGTGCTGGTGGAGAGCACTGCCTGACACATTATTTGGGTTGAGATCTGGTAACAGCAACGGCCAAAGCATATGATTCCCATAGTTTAACAAATCATTTACTGGGTCCAGTAAAGATGGGCATCAACACATTGGAAAAGCCCACTCCAATCATTATTATCTCCACCATTTGTTGGCTGAATTGTGTTATATTTTGCATCATATTTTATAAACTCATCTTGTGTTTAATGTTTTAATATCTTAAACTGCACAATAACTAGTTACCCTGTCCAACTGTCAGCTTAGATGTAATAATAATAATAATGATAATAATGCATGCGTGTTGAAGCACTCAATACATCTTCAGTTTATCAAGACAACCTGAAAAAAATGATGTAAATTACAGTGAGACAAACCGTTTCAAATCAATGCAAATTATCATGTAGGTGTCACCATTAGAATCAGGATCAAAACAAATATTCTCTCATTCTTTCTCATGGCAAACAGCAGATGATTCCTCTGGTTACAAGAAGTCCAGTTGTATAAAAGGAAAACAGCACTTCAGCTTCCTTTGCTATGACCTTAGTAAACACTTTCCTAATGTCTCAGCTGCTAGTTTAAAGTTCATCAGATTTATTTTGTCAGTTATTTTTCTTTTTTGGGGGCTAGGCCAGTTTTGTGTCTCGATCCTATGAGCGTGCAGGTCTCTTTTGCTAAGTCAGACACAGACAAAGCCTGTGTGTTAACAGTTTTGACACAACAGGACTCTACTAACCATTTAGTGTCATTGCAGTGGCAATTCAATTCAGTTTTATTTATACAGCACCAAATCGCAACAACAGTCACCTCAAGGTGCTTTATATTGTAAGGTAGGCCCTACAATAATACATACAGAGAAAAAACCAACAATCATATGACCTCCTATGAGCAAGTAAGTAAGTAAGTCTCTGAACTGGGAGGAAATGTTTATGGAAAAATAGCAGTTTGCTCAGTGTCAGCTCTCTGTTGGTGACAGTGGGAAGGAAAAACTCCCTTTTAACAGGAAGAAACCTCCGACAGAACCAGGCTCAGGGAGGGGCGGGGCCATCTGCTGCGACCGGTTGGGGTGAGAGAAGAAAGACAGGATAAAAGACATGCTGTGGAAGACAGTGAGAGAGATTAACAACAACATCCATCTTTTATATACAGCAATAACCAGTAAGGGGCTGAAGACTTGGGAATGTTGACGGGTAAAGAAGTAGAGTGAAGTGAACTTTATACTTGTGACCTGAAGGTGAAATCCATTGAATCCTCTGAATGAGGAACACGTCAGATCATGTTTTCCTTTTGACGGCATGAATGCTTCTGCTGGTACATTAAAAGTTAGTTCTTTACTGTCACTTCCAAAGCCCGTTGGGGTAAAATGCAAATAGATAGCACTTCTGTCCCAGGTTTAAGGCAAGCAGACAATACAGAGAACTCACTCAGTTCCTGACTGAAAGAAAATGGGCTTAAAATCAGGTCGTGTTTAATCCCAGCAACAATGCTAAGCTCACCATTATGTTTCTCATGCGAATAAGAGGAGCTAAACCAACTTAAATCTGTGGCCAAGCTGTAAGGAAGGATACCATGTGCTCTAGATGTCCAGTCGCATATTTTTGTATGAAATTTCTATCTTTGGTCATTATTCCTGGTTCTCTGCCAACAGAGAGCTGACACTGAGCAAACTGCTATTTTTCTATAAACATTTCCTCCCAGTTCAGAGACTTACTTTATCAGACGGATGTCTCTCTAAATAATCTATCCACAAGTGGCTCTTTGATAGCTTGAATACCCAGGGGACTGTTACTGCTCTGCTGTCTCACTGTACTCAGCAAATAACCCAGTCCCACTTGTTTATTTTGCTTATTGCCTCAATCATCAGGTGCTTTTCTTATTCTGAGGATGGATTTTCAACTTACAAACAACTTATGTTTCGGTTGCATTTAGGTTGGAAGGGATAAAGAGCAAAATAAGTGTTTCCTCTGGGGACAGTGAACTTTGCCTGTCACTTCCTGCCTCTTTGTTTCTGATGCCCCCCGCCCCATGTGTGTTCTCTCTGGGATTGTGTGCTTACTAATTAGGATATACAATGTCTTCTGTAAGACAGGAAGACAGGATGTTTTTGAGGATGCTGGGCGTGCCTTAACATATTATTATATGTATTATGTTGACGCGATAGATATACAGCACACCTGAATGAACACCTATCAGTCATAGCTCTCCTTGTTCTTTACAAAGGCGTTGTTAGCATGAAACAGCTGTACTAGCACCTTGGATAGGTTACTGGGATTTTTGGGATGCTAATTTTGACAAAAATTACACAAAATAAGCTTTAAACTAAATGCCCTTAATAAAGGTCATTTAGTTTAAACAGGTGGGTTTGTCTCTCTAACTCTCTCTCTCAGTCTCTCGTCCAATCACCAGAGTTCATTATGTTATTATATCATTATGTTCTCCATATGTTGTCAAAAATAATGGGATAATCCACAACATACACTCAATACCAGAAACCCATCTATGATTTTCTCCTAGCAAGTTCTTTGACATCTTCAGTTAGCATTATTAAGCGTCAGTCGCCCCTCCCCCCATCCACACCGCTGCGATATCTTTGTGTCAAAACAAGATGAATGCCTCTTGCTCTCTTCCTGCAGAGCCCTTATCTTTGATTCAGAGCGCCGTCCTTTCCTCTCTCCTTCCTCGCTTCTTTCAAGGGTGTGCAAGACTACGCTCTAAATTATGGAAAAACCCAAACCCGTTTCCAACACCAAAGAGTTACATCTTTAAAGATGAGCAACACTTAAAATAAGCACTTAAAGCAAGACAGAAGCTGTAAATCCTAATAAGAGGAAACTGTCAGAATCTCAAAATCCTTTGGGAAATTTAATGAGCCTGCAAGAATGAGCCAATCGTGATGATTAGAATCAGACTGCAATGAAGAACATGTGTCTTTACTGCACACACCTGATTGGGCTTTTGCTCACTAATAAGACAGGTGGTTTTGTCTCTTTTGCATGTAAACACACACACATACACACACACCCACACACACCTAACCATGCAAACATCAGCATCTGCCGCTGCTAGTTCTGAGAGCAGGGAGGCGGTTCTAATGCAGGGTGTGCATTGCACCATGGGAGGACCAAATGGCGTCATTATGGACCGTGTCCGCTCCTTCAGTGCCAGACAAGCTGCTTTCATGTCCCCCAAATCCTAGTCTTTCTTCTGCTCCTGTGTCTTTTACAGCATATCACTGTGTAGCCTGCTCTCCCCCAAAGGTCAGCTGATTCCTGATCAAAGCATTTCATAAGAGTTAAAAGTAAAACTTTTTGCTGATGATCAACATATCTAATCTGTTTCACTTCACTTTGTGCTGGCTTAGAGCTCCGTGCTCAGCCGGCATCAACAGAAATGCATTATGGATCAAGTGCTGCGATAACACAGCAGCTGAAGGCACGCAGCATGTAGTTGAGAAACATGCACATGTCTGTTGGCGCTCGTGGTACTGTCCTTAGTTTTTATGTTTTTATGCTTCCAGCCAGGACGCCAAATCCCTTCAATGGCATCCAGAAACACAATCACCAGAATCTTGTGCGAATCTTGTGAGAATCACATCATAATCACGTGTTTTCCCACTGATAAATGTAGAGAAGTAAGCACGAGTCCAATATAGAAAACTAATGACAGTTCTGTGTCCTGCTGCCCAGAGTTGAATATAAACACAGGAAATGTCACCTGGCGCGTAGTTTTCAAACTGACACTGATTAACCCAGGGAGGCACCACAGTCAAATATAAACCAAGGTGTGTTCATCAGTTCAGATGGCAGCTTACGTGACATGTTAACTCTAACTTATTATTTGCAGCACAAGTTTCACATGGACTTGTGGATCTTAGATTAATGCTTACTGTATTGTGTAAGTTGTACTTGTAAATTGACGGTTAGTGTACGGATGGAAATTTGCCCACAGGTTTCTTTTTCTCTGGGATTGTCCTGAAATCCACATTTATCATCTTAGCTTAGCTTATCTATGTGATGTATTTCTGGTAATTGCCATCATTCCAAATTTGGCTATTTAGACAGCTAGCAAGTGGCAATTTACCTGATATCACTGTGACATATTTATGTTAAAAACTTATTAAATCAGTAAGTTTTTACTCCTGGTTCACATAATAACAGTAAGGGGGGGGGGGGGGCTATTTGCTAGGCATATGTACTTGTCTGTATTTCATCCAGCTGTAAGCTCCGGGAGTCAGACAAGGACAAAGGTCCTAACATTGCCTACGCTGTGTGGAGAAAGGCATGTTTAATTATTGAAATACTGCAGTAGCATTTCTTGGAAAACAAATAATTGTTTAGAGCTATAACAATAAATGTATTGTTCTAAATATAAACAATACAAACTTTTATATAAACAGTAACAGTTGAGCCTTAAGAGTTTTTCTATTATTCTTTGTAAAATAGCATATGCTACCGTTAAGAAAAGGTCAGTGAGTCAAATGTGGGAGTAGTCCGGCAGCTGAGAGTGTGTTAAAGGCTGTTGGTGTCTCTGTGTGGACAACTTCCTGTCTGACCCCGAATACTGGACTTCACTTTAATGCTGCCTACCAAGACAAACAGACTAATCCTGGAATATAGCTACATCACGGCGCTATCAGGACGCCCAGCTTTTTCCTCCCTGCCGTCATCCGCACAATGCAGAGGAAGTGTGTGTGTGTGTGTGTGTGTGTGTGCGCGCGCGCACTCGTGTGTAGAGGTTTTATGCAAGGGGCTGTCTGTGATTTATATAGATTTATATATAGTATATAGCATATATATAGTAGATGATGAGAACTTTCCCCTCTTTTTCCATAAAGGGTCATTTTTCTATAAAGGCTTATTCAGTTCTACAGTCGTTTTAATCAAAGACAGCGCAGTCATTTTACTCCTCGCTCCTTTTCCTCTTTTTTGTCCAAAACTGCAGGGGAATTGGGGGTCCATTGTTTTCTGTCACCAGATAAGAAGCACTCTTTCAGACTGATGAGGCTGCCTTTTTTTATCTGCATATGTTTAATAAGAGCTTAAAGCTCAGGCCACTGGCATTATTTCATAATTTTTCCTCTGTGGCCATTCCCACGATGCTTTGATCAGATGGAAGGAAGCTTCAATTAACCAGAGCTGCCACTATTCTTGTTAAAGGCCTAGCTGCTTTCAAAAACCTGCACACCACAATGCAAAATAAGCACTGCCTCATAACATTAGAACCGGAGAATTATGTCTTATGTCACTATGGAAACTTGGATTACAATGATTGGGAGAAGGGAAGGTGAAAGGTATGGGATACCAGCAGACTAGTGGATCAGAAGGCTAAAATTAGCTAATAATCTCTAGTGATTTAAGCTACATTAGCTAATGTTTTTGAGGCTATTTTGAGAACAAATTAAAAAAGCAGTCATATCAACATCCCCACATTATCAGAACAGCTTTGCTATATTCCAGTTAAAGTGTGTTTTAAATCTGCATCACTGATTTGTGTCATGAAATTACCTGTGCATGTTCTTTCTGCCGCAGCCACCAAAGCCTTTTCCAGGCTATTAATGACAAACCAGCCTCTGTGTGAGAGGCCTGTTTACATTCTATCACATACTGTTGTAAACAGACAAGAAAATATAACATTTGAAGATGATTCCATAAAATAATATACTAAAATATGCTATTATTAGTACATTGCTGTTTTTAGGGGTGCTCTGATCAAAACGGGTCTAAACTCGCCCCATTGCAACTTTTTTGAGATGTGTTGCTAATATCAAATTTAAAATGAATAAATGAAAACGGTCGGATTTTGCAGATTAAGCCATTTTTTGGACATTTGAAATGTTTTCCATTGTGTATAAATATGGATTTATGAGATTTGAAAATCCTTGCATTTTGTTTTTATTTACATTTTACACAGCATCCTAACTTTTTTGGAATGGAAGTTGTGCCAATTTAAAAATCACAGGCTACCCTAAAACATGCATGTCTTTGGCACTACGTGAGAAAGCCAGACGCATGGGGAACATGCAAACTCCACACACAAGTCCAGGTGCAGATTGTTCATTTTTCGATCACAGGTATCACAGCCGTATGACAGACTGGTGACCTGTTGAGACTGTACCCCACCTTTTGCCCTATTAAAGCTGGGAACTAGCACTTTTAACCTTAACTCAAAGAAGTAGTTAAGAAGATGGATGGATGGATGGATGGATGGATGGATGGATGGATGGATGGATGGATGGATGGCCCTACCCTGTTCCTACTATTACATTCTATTATTACTATTATAGTATATTAGTTGTAGGCAATCACTTGCATTAGTTGTATTTGTTGTTGACAGTTGCTGGTTTGTGTATCTGTCACATGAATAAAAGCAAAGTTCCTTCAGTTCTGATGTAGAATCGACCCGCACTGATCCAACCCAGTGTGTGAACATGGTGTACAGCCAATGGATAAATGATGACAGAGTAAAAGGTAAATGTATTAAGTATAAGTGTCAAGAGTTCCAGGTGTAAAGGCAAAAACTCGATCACTCGAATTCTTTTATGCAAATGACCAGTAATGTCTGCTGACATTTAGCTGGAATAATGGTTATCATGTTGACGTCAGGGTAAGTGTGCTGGCATACATACACAGTACAGCTGAGACCCTTCATACTCATTTAGCTGACGCTTTTTTACTATTGGCCTAATTAGAGACAATGGTGAATTGATAAAGTTAGATAAATAAAATCTTTAAATTGATAGATTATTTTAATTGACATTTGAATTTAAATTCTTTACATTTTGCATAAATACGACAGTATTACGCTTATATTAAGGACTGACAGTCTTTTGGCAGACTGACATACAACCAGCTTCTGATTCATTTTCCATTAGCCACCAGAAGGATTGTTTATGAAAGAAAATCATATCAGAAGGGAAACATGCAAGAGCACATCTGATTGGCTAAAAGTTGCTGGTGATGAAAATGTCATCTGTACCCAAACATGACAAGCATGTCTACCATCTATGCTGCTGCCAAGTTACAATGAGCACTCAGTTCTTCCAGATGTTAATTGGTTTGGCTCTCAAGGACAATGTGCAAGGACGGCGGAAGAACATATCAGCTGTGTCTCTTTATAATTAGCAGTCAGCACACAGGCTGAATAAGCATTCACTTTGCATCCCCAGATGTGTTTATAGCTCTTTAGCAGACTGGAAGAGACCGGGATAATGGATACGTATTTTTGGTAGGTTGAAGGCATAAACATAAACCCTCCTGGCCTTTCGCTATCTCTGTTCTACCAATTAAGCAGCTGCCTTTGTCCTCCTCTCTTCTGTCACACTCAGGGCATCCAGCTTTTGAGTGGCAGTTTGGTAGTTTGGCGGTTGAAAGAAAGAGACGACACATTCCTCTCTGCAGCAGTCCTAACATTGTGTTTCTCCTTTAATTATCCTGTGAGGAATGGCAGTCTCGCAGTTATCAGAAGATGAGCTCTGCCCCA
Organism: Oreochromis aureus; assembly: GCF_013358895.1. NCBI lineage: Eukaryota > Metazoa > Chordata > Actinopteri > Cichliformes > Cichlidae > Oreochromis > Oreochromis aureus. The sequence goes on along the minus strand of NC_052951.1, from coordinate 4,858,423 downwards.
GTCTTTGGCCCTGAGCCCGTTGTGTGAATGAGAAGTTGTGTGTGTGTGTGTGTGTGTGTGTGTGTGTGTGTGTGTGTGTGTGTGTGTGTGTGTGTGTGTGTGTGTGTGTGTGTGCCTGTTTAGACATCTTTGTGGGGACCAAACACTGGAAGTTTACTATACTTGTGGGGACCAACAGCTTTATAGCCCTTATAGGGACCAAAATCCCAATCGCTGCAAGTTTGAAGGCATTTTTGCAACTCATAATGTGGTTTTAGTGTCAGGGTAACAATTAGGTTTTGGTTAGGTATTTAGAGTTTTGGCTTAGTTTATTTTGTCTCAAACTTCATTGCACGGTCCTAGGTATCAGCTGTACCATCCTATTTCCCCCTTGGCTCCTCTTCTTCTCGACGGCATCCTCCTCTTCTTCTTCGGCCTCTCTTGTACATCCCTTCTCATGCATTGTTAATTTAGTCCAACACCCCCATTACTTTAATCCCCACAAGTCCCTGTGATCTCCAAAGAGGTTTGGTAAAATACACACTCCAATGTCACCCATATTTCTCAGTTTTATTCACTAATCCTAGGGTTAGGCATTCATTTTTGATGGTTAGGGTTAGGGTAAGCAGCTAAGGAAAGTACTATGTCAATCAGATGTCCCCACAAGAATATGTGTGTGTGTGTGTGTGTGTGTGTGTGTGTGTGTGTGTGTGTGTGTGTGTGTGTGTGTGTGTGTGTGGTAAAACTTGGACTTCTATTTTTACGAGGACTTGATGGGCTGAGGAGTGAGAATCAGAAAAAGTTGCCCAAAAGTTCTCGTTTTGATGAGTTTGGATTATTTCTGCGTATGTGTGGAGATTAAAGCAAAAAAATAGTTTGGGAAAGAGAGGACATTTTTGCTATGAATAACCTTAGACTTTGATTGATGTCTTTTTTCAAATGTTTTGAGGATACTGGACATCTTCACTTTGATTTAAAAAAAACTCCGCTTGAAGTTATTTTTCAGTTTCTTCCTTAAATTTCCTCTTAATGTATGTGAAAAGATTAAATCAGATGCTTGGACAGTGCCACTGTTCCTGTCTTTCTTCTCATCTCATCTGTTATCTATTATTCATGGTGCTTTTGTTCTTTTTGTCTGTAAATGTGCTGTTAATGTTGCACAGACTGTGGATCTCAGTGGAACTAGCCAGACTATATTTGTGGACAGTCAGTATCTGCAATTACCGTGGTATGATGTTAAAGCATTATTTCTTTGAAGTTTCAAAGCACTGGGAATACTGATACAATAGTTGTCTACTGGTTTGTTGCAGGCCTAGTGAATTAGTGAATTATTGCTGTCTTCTATAGCACGTCTTCATGGCCAGGTACAGTGCACACTGCCCAGTTCTACTTGTTTGATTTTCTTTTCTTAAAGAACCAAAAAATCTCCAACTATCAAATATTAATACACTGGATAGGCAAGATTATCCAAATTAAAGGTGAGGATGTGTAGAAGAAGAAGAGAACGCGCTTTCCTTCTGTCTTATAGCTTTTATTATGACCAAATTCAGTATAGAAAAAAAAAGATGTCTAAGATTGTTTAAGCACTATTTTATGGTCTATGTAACTAAAAACCTGTTTGCAGCATTATTTGAATGCATATATTTATGTTACGGTATTTTCCACACTATAAGGTGCACTTGAAATCCTTTAAATTTCTCAAAAATCGACAGTGCGCCTTATAATCCATTGCGCCTTGTGTATGAATTCTGGTTGTGCTTACTGACCTCGAACTGATTTTATATGGTACACGGTGCTCAAAAATCTGTCAAAAAATGTTTTAGTATGACTTTGGTAGACCACGAAACCACACCACTTGATGGATTGTAGGATCATTACAGCTACCATAGTCAGGAGCCTCGCGGAGTAATCAGGGTCCAAACTCCGCTTCAGGTCCTAAAGTCAGACAAACACTGCGGCATCACTGAGAGTTAAAAACTGTCTAAATTCTTTCATCTTTAATAAAATGATCAGTGTTGCTGCTTTACCAGGTGTAACAATAAAGTTTAACATCCAGGCATCCATGAAAACAGAATGTATTAAATTTAACGGAGTTAGAAGTTAGCAGGAAGTTAGCTCGCTAGTTTCCACATAAACATGATATAGCATGTTCTGACTGAGAGATTTCTGGAAAATTCACACGTACAGCTCTGCTATCACTTCCAACATAAATGAAGACAGAAAACTAAACAGCAGTGACGTTTGTAGGGTTACTGAAGTTGGGCTAGCTGCTATATAATGATGTGCTACGTGATCGCTAGTGACACAGCTATGTTAGCATAATATAAACAGTGAAGCTGGAGGATGAATGCTAACTTTTTTCCACTTGATAGAAGTTATCGTGAGGGTTCCCGAAGGTTAGGGACAAATACAATCGCTGTAAACGGACCAAACTTCAGTCAGGAGAACAACTGAGATAATCCATCCACAATACGAGATTAGTCACTAATATACTGCAACAACATGGGAATAGAGCAGCTGCCAGAGAATTTATCATTAATGAATCAATGGTACGGAAGTGGAGGAAGCCAGAAGAATGAGTTGAGTAAAGTTTGACTTATCTGACTGTTTTGTTTCGCTTAATGCACTTTATAATCCGGTGCACTTTATGTATGAAAACAGGCCAGTTCATCAACAGTGTGCCTTATGGTCCAAAAAATACGGTATTCAAGAGTATTTAAATGTTTGCAGCTATCTTTTTTTAAAGCTTGATTTTGGACTCTAAGTTTGCAGGGACACAAAAAACCTCACCTCATAGCAATGTATACATCGGATTGATTCAGATTAAGATTTATTAGGTTATGATTAGGTTGCTTCTTCATTTTGTTGCTTAGTTTTATTGTTCTCTGTAAAACTGTGACCACTAAAGCCTTTTAGGTTACTTTTTATAAACTACTTTCTGATATTGTCAGTATTTTTAGTCTTAGTATTTTAAAATTCCACTTTGGTTTAGTGTTTGATTTTCTCTTGTGTGATGACACAACTCTGGACTTGTCAGTATTGGTCATTTAATATCATCATCACCCCTTTGATTTAAACATTCCCATAACTTGACTTGGAAAGTTTTGGACTTTGTGAAAGTGACATCAGGTAGAAAAAAAGTCTTGTAGTAGACGTTAGTGGTATTGTTATGTGTCCAGTGTGAACAGTAACAGCTTATGGTCAAAGCAGCAGGACATTTTCTGATGCAGGTATCCAAAACAACCTGCAGGCCAGTATTTAGACATCTGTTAAACAACAGGTACTAAGATGAACTTGGGGACTTTCTCAAATGTGAATGCAGCAGTTCTACAGGTCTTTGCCCACTTGGTTTTTTTTCTTGTTTTGGTTTTATTCACTTCATCAGGCAAGGGAAACATGAAAGATTTTCACAGGATGACCTTTATCATCTAGTCTGGGTCCTGATCTTTAAGAGTAGGAACCACCAATCCAGCCTCAGATCTACAGAAAGTGGTCCAAGCCTTATCAGGGGAGGTTTATCTCCATGAGAAAGAGCACGTCATTGCATCTCCACCCATCCCCCAGAGACAGGGTTCAGTGGTGCTCCATGGAGACATCATTGCCACACTGTCATCTTCATTCAAGATCATATGCTCTTTCTTCTTATTCTCAAATCTCTTAAATTAGCTATTTCTCCAAGTTAGACATTATGAGATGTATTTGATGGTAATATTGCAACAGAGGCATCACTAATGTTTGACACCATATCTTTTTATTCTGTAGCTCACTTGCTTTAACATTTTAACCAAAGCAGCTGATAAGATGCTGACAGGAAGCAACCGACCCGCTCCACCCATCTTTTCACCATGAAATACGTTAGTTAAGGTCATCCTCATCAAAGCATGGTTTCCGCTTTATCTACACTGAGGTCTGCTGAAGTAAACACGGATCAGTCCGAAGGGTTTCCTGCAATTAGCCAATTAGCACACACAGGAACTTAAGCATAGCACACTATTTTCATCAAAGCAATAACTCAGGCTCTTAGTTCTGCGTTTGAGTTTTCAAAAGTAGAATGGGAGGCCTCTCAGCTCCCAGTTTGGATTGTAGAGTACTTTGGTATAAAGAGTTTATGGTTCACTCAACAAAGGGTCACCAGTCAGACTCAAACCCGAGTCACTGCTTTCTGGCCATGTGGTTGCCTGCTTACCCACTGAGCTAAACTGGCAACCGGTAGCTTTACTTTCACTTCATCAGTCCAAGGGACATTTTTCTAGAAGTCTCAATGTTTGCAGACCTTCTCCTGTGTTCTTTTTAGAGACTAGTCTCTCTCCTAACTAGCAACTCTAACAACCAAGACGAGCTTGATTTGTCTTTTTCTTTTTATTCTGAAATTAGGTTTCTGTAGTGGTATCAAGAATGGTTGGAAGGACATTTTGCACAGTTCACTATTCTTGATAGTTTTTACCCTTTCAGTGTTGTTATCACCAGTTTTGCAAGTACTGCAGAACTATAGCACTTGTTACACTGGGGGACAACACTGTAACTCCCACTTTTTTTCCAACTGAAATCTACCCTGTAATTATGCCTGCCAACTCCATATCCAGCTTCCAAAGTGGTATCTCTACATATAGTGAAGAAACTGTTACTTTGAAAGAGAAAGATGAATAAAAGCTTATCCAGCTAACCATAAAACACCTTGTTATATCAGACTTGGTGAAATAGCCCTATTAGATCCAGCGAGACCCATCCAGTCCTCATTACGCCCTTCAGCAAACTCGCTCCCATCTGCCCTGCCATCAGTCACAAAGGAATATTTAAAAGTAATTGTCATGAAGCGAGCAGAATAGATTTCAGACCTGCCACAGAGGGAAAGATTATGCCTCACTGACCAATTTAAGAGTAAATCTCAGTGGCCTTGTTCATTTCTCTATTTTTTCTGCCAATTCTTTTTCTCTATTCATGTTTTTTTCATCTTTTTTTCAATGCAGTACGCTCTCATTGGAATCAGGAAGGATTTCTGTCAGGAAATCTTCTTAAAGCAGCACTTGGCAAGATTTTGATGGGGAAAAAATGCCCATGTGATCAGACTAAATCATGAAGCACAACTCATCCACACTAATGAGGAGCTGAAAATTTGGCCTGTTTTCCCCTACTGAAATGTTTGTGTCTGGGTTATCCCTGCTGGGAAGTCTTGTATTCCGAAGTCTTACCGCAAAGATTTGAAAGGATTCCGGCTAGGTGTTTTCCCAAACTTCTTGGCTTAAAAAGTGAACTTATCCGTTGCTGGAGTTTCTAATTTGTGTCAAATAGAACAATTTCTGCATGGGCACACTATTCTCTGATCTAGTTTTATATCTATTCTAAATATAAACATGTCAAGATCTCTTGTTGCTGTTTTAGCTTTAGTAAAATCTTCTTCATCCCAGAGAGTCTCCGTTTCTCTTCCTTCCCTTCATCCAATCTGTGAGACATGCAGCAGCCTCTCATTGGGCTGCCTTTAAGCTTATAGCAATCATCAGAGAGCCACTCCACAGTGACTCATTGCATTTATATTTAAGCCTCTTTCTGTCATCTCTACATGTCCACTGATCCAACCATCCATCAGTCAGCACCTCTACAAACAACAGGCCTATCTCACTGCTGCACCAAATCTTCTTAGGGCCTAAAGAGCCATTGACACAATGGATCTCTGCTTCTCCTTGTTTTCTCCTTTCACCCTTTTTAGCAGCATTTATTCTTACGCTAACCACACCTTCCCATATTTAGTCTATCTTATGGCTTCACTAGTGTGATTCTTTAAGCAATGTTCCCAAAGGAGCATAGCCCACACATTCACTCATCACTGTCACTTATCTACTCCATCTCTCTCCACAGTGACTGAGAAACTGATACCTACACCTCCTCTCTATAGAGATCTCTTTACATGGTGCATTGTTGCCATTCACATTTCACCTGTATAATTTAGAGCTGGAGAAGCAATAAAGCACAAGAGATGTTCATTAATCCAACAAGTCCAAATCCAACAAGATATTATGTCAAATCTGTAATGCTTTAAAGTGAGCTTTAAATGCTAATCAGAATAATTTAGCTTATAATGGGTTTCACCTCATTGTGTAGCTTTCTATAGCTTTTGGCCACAGGGGGCGCTCCTTGCTCAGTGGCAGAGACTGTATCAGAACCACTACACAAACAAACCTGGTTGGCTTTATTTTGTTTTTATCATCAGCAGTTTAGTTGCTGCTTTAGTCTCTGTTTCAGTTCGCAAATAATTTTTTGAGAAACAATTAAAAATTCAAATGAATTTGCACAGTTGCAATGATGGTGGTTATTGATAAACTGTAGTTCTAGTAACATATTTCACATCCACAACATCATAGTACTGTTTTTTAATATTATCTGTTTGTTAGTTTTGTGTTTCTGTTGCTCCAGGGTGGGCATAATGCAGTTAATTGACCTTAAAAAAGCCCAGATTTTCAGTACTTCGTTGCACAATGCTGTATAAAAAACCTACAATCAGTATTTTTTCTGATGTCAAACTATTTCAATTGTGAGGACTTTAATAACTATAAGTCATGTGCCTTGACCTCCACCCCTCTGCTTTGGAATATTTAGCCACCACAGAAATAGTGAGTTGTTTCAGGTAATAGTTTGCTTGTGAAGCCTCTTGTTGATTGGACTTGATTACATCACTTCCTTTACAGGTAAATAGTTTTGTTGCAGTAACAACTGTGACATCTAAATAATGGTACTAATTAGCAGGAAGGTACTGCTGTGCAGTAAAGGAAGCTAATCCATAATGGATGACTTGTATTAGTGTATAAACAGCTTGTTTCAAATGCCTCTTTGAAACTATAATGTGGGGTATGAAGAATGTTTGCTCATATAAGTGGTTTTCCATACTAAAGTTGTGCTGACAAGAGTCCTGTCAATTTTTATAATGTGCCTACGCCTTTAAATTTTCAACATAAACCACCTCGAGGCAACTGTTGATGTAATTTGTTGCTATGTAAATAAAACTGAATTGAATTGAAGATGCCATGGTTTTTGATGAGTACACACAAGCATACAGTGCACTTTAGAGCTGGCAGCCATGTTCCAGGTGCTCGTGTCCTCGTGACAATTCACAGCAGCCTCATGGTAGTTTATATTATAAGGTAAAGCCCCTACAATCACTCTGTGCCCTGTGAGCAAGCACTTGGTGACAGTGGGAAAGAAAATCTCCTTTTTAACAGGAAAGACCTCGGATACAACCAGGCTCATGGAGGGACAGCCATCCATTGTGATAAGTCAGGGGCAAGGGGAAAGAGAAGAGAGTTCCCAGTTATTAAATACAATAGTGGTGTATAAACACACAGAGAGTGGAAAGAGATGAGTGAAGAAGAAACACAAAGCACCCTTAGCAGCCTAACCTTTGCAGCTTAAATAAGGGAAGGTTCAGACTCACCTCATACAGTCCTAACTAAAAGCTTTATCAAAAAGGAAAGTTTTAAGTATATTTCAAAATTAGAGTGCATATGTGCCCTTAATCTAAACTAGGAGCTAGTTCCACAGGAGAGCGGCCTAATAATCCAGAGCCAATGAAGAGCAGCTAATATGGGAAAAGTCCACTTAGTACTCTTGATTCAAACCACTCCAGTGCAATTCCTTTAATACCAACAGTTTGTTTTAATCGCTGTAGTAAAATACTGTGGTCAACAGTATCAAATGGACAAGCACTGAGATGCTTGTCCATTTGATACTTTTTGACCACTGTCAAAAAGTCATGCTCCTGTGTGTGTGTGTGTGTGTGTGTGTGTGTGTGTGTGTGTGTGTGTTCATTTATATTGGGTTCACATACTTTCTGCATATCTCTTATGGGTCCCTGAGGAATAAAGGTGAGATATGCGGTTTCTGTTGACTAATTCCATTATTCAAACCACCCTTATTTTGTAGGAGAAGCTGACATTCCCCTGAGAAAAGCTTTGATTACAGTAAACACAAATTATGCACAGGCAGTGACTGAGGTTTACAGCCTCTGTCATTTATTTGTCATATTTATCAACTACTTAAATGAACACTTTAACTAATAAAAAAAAGTGTCACGTATAAATATGTAAGCGAAAACCTTGTTTTTTTTCTGATTTGGTTGTGTGTGCTGCAGATGTGTTTTGGCTCTCTGCTGCCTCTCTGTGGTCTTAATTACACATTACATTTCACTGTAATAGTGCTCTCTCTATTCAGCTTGCTTTCATTATCACTATTGCATTAAATCCAGATAATGCATCAGCTCATCTGTGATAACATCTTTGGTAATGTAACATTATAAACTGTGTAAGAAGAGCCGCATGCATATAAAATCATGGATACAGTTTTATAATAATGTCCTTGAAGAAAACTTTTTTCTTCAATGGCAATTATTAAAAAGAAGCTAAGAAGAGCCTCATTAATCTTACAATGTCATTCTGCTTATAACCTTTATATTATAAAAAATATGACATCAAACATGAAACAGGCATGAGAAACAAAGAACAATCCAAACATGTTTCCTGCTGCACCTTCAACTGGACAGGTAATGATTCGGAGTCAGAATTCAATTCAATTGAATCACAACATTAATCTCCTAAGACCCGAACTCTTCCACGACATGCATTTTTAATTTCTCTTTGATATTTGGGCATATTGAGGCCCGATGAATGTAAAAACAAAGAATTACCAGATTTTATTTTTTACCTTATTTTTGTTTTTAAGAAAAATGAGAGCCACAAATGAGGATATTCATTTAAAATTTCGATAGAACAGTAGCAGTATAATGTCCTCGTAAGTGTATATCAGGCCCATGTAGAGCAAAATTGAGTATTTTGGTCAAAATAACCAAAAATGTGATGGCCACATATGTGGACGCCAGGTCCTAGGAGGTTAAGGCAGTTTATACTGTAAGATAAACCCTGCAATATTACATAGAAAATTCTAGCAACTGAAGCAAGCACTTGGTGACAGTGGGAAGAAAAAAACTTCTTTTAGTAGGAAGAACCCTCTGACAGGCTCTGGGAGGGACGGCTTCTTCTTCTACCACGTCTGGTTGGCTGTGAGGGGGGCAGACAAAAGACACACTGTCTGAGAGTCAGAGATTACCAATAGAAATTGATATAGAGATTACAATTATTGATTACATGTACAGTGGTGTATAAAAGTAATAAAAAACTGTGATTTTTACAGTGTGTTTTTTCCCTTTCTTCCTTCATCCAGGCATATGGGCCAACTTTTTAATACCCCTGAAATATGTAGAAGTGATCGAGGGTCAGTATGTGGAGCTGCACGCCTCGTACACTGGCGGCAACCCAAATTCCAAGAGCATCGCCTGGAACTTTTTGATGCCTAACACCACCCAGATGAAAATGGTAAGGAAACAATTACACTTAGGTGTAATATATATTAAGCCAAGACAAGAAAAGGCTTAAAGGTTTCTACCACTATTGTGCTATGCAGATAGATGATCTAAAAGGAGGATCACAATCAAATAGATTTAGGGGAAGAAAGAGAACTCAGGAAGGGAAAGGATACAGGGTTTTTTTTATTATTTCCCTTAGTGTCTCACCTTACTTTACTCTTTGCAGGAAGAAAAATTCATTAAATGTAAAAAATGTTATCATTAATAAAAAGAACAAAACTTAACTGCAATCTATTCAGAGTCTTATGTGTTTAGACAGGGTAAAGTGAGCAATTCCCCTGTGACAAATTGTTCAATTCTATTGTATTTTATTTATACAGCACCAAATCACAACAACATTCACTTTATAGTGTAAAGTAGAGCCTACAGCAATACAGAGAAAAACCCAACAATCATACGACCCCCTATGAGCAAGCGCTTTGGCAACAATGGAAAGGAAAAACTCCCTTTTAACAGGAAGGAACCTCCGGCAGAACCAGGCTCAGGGAGGGGCGGGGCCATCTGCTGCGACTGGTTGGGGTGAGAGAAGGAAGACAGGATAAAGACATGCTGTGGAAGAGAGACAGATATTATTAACTAGAAATGATATGTATAAACATATAGTGAGTGAGAAAGGTGACTGAAGAAGGTGTAGGCTGCTGGAGGATCCCAGCAGCCTACACCTATTGCAGCATAACTCAGGGTTACCTGATCACGCCCTGACGATATACTTTAGCAAGAAGGAAACTCTGAACCCTAATTTTAAAAGTAGAGATAGTGTCTGTCTCCACAATCCAAATCTGGTTCCACAGAAGAGGGGCCTGAAAACTGAAGGCTCTTCCTCCCATTCTACTTTTAAATATTCTAGGAACAACAAGTAAGCCTGCAGTCTGAGAGCAAAGTGCTCTAATGGGGTGGTATGGTACTAATTATGCAAGTAACTAAAATTTGACAAAGTGATATTTTTTCCAAACTGCTAATATAGGTTTACTATGCATGATATAATAATAGTAATATGGAGAAAATAATTGACAGGAAACTATTCTGCTTTTTCCAGCTCTTAGTTTTGTTTTTGAATACTATTAGAGTTGCTTTGCATCATTTGTAGTTGAAAGTAATCATAAATACCAATGCATGAGTTCTTGGTGCAGCCCCTCAGTTCATCTTCTCTCTTAAACAGACAGTTTATGCTCCTCACCGTTCTTACCTTTAAGGTAACGGGCGATGATGCTTTCAGATCACTGTGGAGTAATTTTGACCCACTATTCTTTGCATAATGGTTTAATTTATTCACATTGGAGGGCTTTTGAGCATAAACCGTCTGTTTAAGTTCCTACCAAAGCATCTCAATCAGATTTAAGTCCAGTCTTTGACTACTTTTGACCACTCCAAAACTTTCATTTTTTCTTTTACTGCTGTGTTCTGGATCCCTTTGCTGGTGCATAACCCAAATGTAATTGAACTTCATAATACAAGCTGATGGCAGGAGATTTTCCTTCAGGATTTTCCGGTATAAAGCAGAATTCAAGGTTCCATCAGTTACAGCAAGTGATCAAGGTCCAGACCATCAGATGACTAGATTACTCAAAGAAAACGGATTCTAATCTAAGAACATCTTTACCTTTTACTGTAAATGATGCATCTGCCTTGAACCGTTCTATTTATATTGTATTTCAGCCCCTTTCACTGCAGAGATACATGTGCTGGAACTATGTTATATATCAGGTTTCTTTTGTTGTGTTTTGTTTTTTTATTGTACAAGAGCCATATTCTTTGGAATGTAGTATTGATCTAATATTACAGATTTGTATAATTTGTGTTACAGAAAATGACAGCTGAGAATTTATAGATCAGGTTCAATAACATTAATGTTACTGTTTAATTTTGATGATCTGATTTTACCAGTGTTAGTGAAAACTGTTCTTTGAAGTCTTGAACTTGGACATTTAGCAAATACATTTCTGGAAATGTTTTGGATAAATATAAAGTCCATTACATCACTGACGTCTGTTATGCACAACTACTTCTTCTTGTGCTTGTGTTTATGTACTAAAAGACCAAAAAAAAAATTATCATCTTTTTGTTTCATGTGACGCTTGCTTTCTGTCCTCCTGTCCAGATCATCTCCTACACCAACAACAAGGTGAATGTGTTTGACGGACAGTTTAAAGACCGTGTCGGTTTCCTAAGTAAGATGCCATCATCAGACGTGTCGTTCTACATCAACAACACCAGGGAGGCCGATTCAGGAAGCTACATCTTGCAGAATATTAATGATGGTATTACTGGTACAGTTCCCCTGGATGTGAAAGGTAAGAGAAATTCACCAGTCACACAGATGCACTTCTCAGATTCACTATGAAACAGTAAAACAGAAAATCTTGTAATAAAACATTATATAATCCTCTCCCCTCAGTCCCTCCTTCTGTTCCGAAGTGCTCTATGACAGGGAAGCCAGAGCTAAAAGGAAACGTTACTCTGACCTGCAAGTCCAGCTCTGGGAAACCTATTCCTTTGTACAAGTGGAAGAAAACCAGCCCCACCTCTGAGGTCTTCTTCTCACCCATGCTCAGTGAGTGCACAGCAAAAAAACAAAGAATCATTGTTTGCTATAAATGTGAATTGTTGATAGAAAAAGCAGCATGCACACTGTCTTTTGGGATTGTCACTTAGCACATCTTTGAGAATTGTCATTGAATGGCCACTGACATTCCATTCTTGCTCATAAGGAAGCATCTGATTGGTGGAGTTCTCTAATAGCATCTTTAGTTTTCAGTATGAAGCATTTGCTCCTGTTTTGAGCTGGCACTATATGAATAAATATGAACTTAATTAATTAATTCTTATCATAGCCACGTCCAAGCATTACAGATGAGCTATAATCTGAAGAGTAGATTTGTCACATCATTGCGTGTATTTGTAGATGGATTTTGTGTTTTTGGTTGTGTGCCTGCACGCCGCTGTGTGTGCATATACACGGGGAATAATGTGTCTTTGTGTGTGTTTGACTGTCTTTTCCATGTAAACTGCTGTTTTAGATGAGAAGACTGGCACTCTGAAGCTGAACAACCTGAGCAGCAACATGTCGGGGAAATACGTGTGCACAGCCAGCAACACGGTGGCAGAAAAGACCTGCGAAATCGACCTGCACATTACCAACTGTACGCAGCAAGTGTAACTCTCGTTATGGTTTATTGATAAGAATAAATGATGGAAAAATAGTAATAGACCACACTATTATCAAGCTGCCACACTCAGCATGAACAGCGAGTATTGGTGTAATTAATGATTCCCATTCACATGTCTCAGTTATTTCTGTTGTACAAGATCATATCCTACTAATTCCACCAAAACCAGATCAACTTAAAAAGTTAAGTGTTCAGATTAAACAGCATCCTTGTTTTAAGATTTGACTTATATGTAGCGACCCATTATGAATCTTTGACTATTACTATTATTGTTTCTTATGACTCCTGACACATCATAAGAAAACCAAATGAATATGCAGCCAACTTGCTTACATATACATTAAAATATTACAAATATACAATAAGTTAAAAAAGTATCATTATATCACTCATGACTTACATAGATTCAAAGTAAAAAACAAACCCTGTTTACTAGACATGTTTAATGTTGCTAACATAAGTCTGTGACATTTTACATTGTAACCATTAGCTTAGCTGACTTTTCTGTTTAGCAACTAAGAAAGTTATACTTTTGTCAAAGTTGGCTGAATTTGCCTGACTGGACAACCAACCATGCGCAACACAACCTGGCCCGGGTTAGGGTTATCCTGGGAATATATAATGTTGCAGAAGCCTGAAAACAATGGAGGGCGGTAAATTAGTGATCAACATCCCTGTATTGTCTTGTACATTACAATATAAAGTGCCTTGAGGCAACAGCTGTTGTGATTTGTCCCTGTATAAATGGAACTGAATTGTAGCTTAAAAGTGATTTGCCAGGCAACAACACAGCTGGTCACCTGATTAGTCTATCTCTATGTCAAACAGAAAGGACATTTTTACATGACTCAAATATCAAACATTAATCTGCTTTTCTAGCCAGTGCTATACAACTACTATTGATTCTACATGAAATGAGGTAATAAAACTTTTTTTTAAATTCTTTGATGTACTAATTGTATGTTCTTTGATTCCAGCCAATAAAGTGGGCGTGATCGTTGGTGCCACAGTTGGCTCAGTGGCTGGCTTCATCTTCCTCCTTTTTGTGTGCCTCGCTTTTGTCTTCATGATAAGGAGGCGAAACAACGAGGATGACTTGGCCAACGAAATCAAGTGAGTCAGTGTGGCTTAAATCCAAGCAGAATTTTATTATTTAAAATTCGTAACAGCATCTCAGCTGGCCAGCAGATAAGAACTGGGACCTTCTTCCCACAGTGGTAAACAGTGTTGTTTCAAGCAATTCACAAGTCCAAATAGTTGCAGCTTTGGTAGATGATGTTCTTGTTGCCGCTGCTTTTAATCAAATCCATTTTAGTCCTTTGCAGAGGACCCAGGTTTTATTTTGCACATTTTGATCTTGCACATTTCTCAAACTACAGTGATTCTATCACTAGCACTGGGTATTTGCTGCTGCTTGAACCATCAACTTGATGCTTTTGTTTTTCCCAGTCTAAGAGAAGTGCACCTGTTTAAGAAGCCTGTATTTCACATTTAATTTTCATATCCTGTGATAGCAGAAACAAATTACCATAGTTTCAAGATTTAATGAATTACTCCATTTCAGTGTCACTGTGAACTAATTATGCATTTCTAAAAGTAATCTACACGTCACAAAAAAGTAATCCTACACCTCTTTGTCTACAGGGAGGATGCTCAGGCTCCCAAGCGTGTGTCATGGGCTAAGAGTGGCATGGGTTCTGACATCATCTCCAAGAATGGCACCCTGTCCTCCATCGCCTCCAGCCCACACCACAAAGAGTCCTCCCATCACCACAACAACCACCACCACCACCTGCAGCAGTACCCACAGCGTCCCCCCTCAGACACTGCATCCATCATCACCGCCACAGGCAGCAACGCCGGCTATAGACCGTCCCGCCACCAAGGGGCCTCCACTCCCACCCATTACAGCTACAACAACAACACCACCCTGCCACGTGAACAGCTATTGTCCCCCGAGGTCGGCAGCAATGGCGGTTCCATGCCCAGACCCGAGCGCTACACCCAGTTGCCCCAGGCACAGGCGCTGCCGCAAACATACAACCAGCCTCGGCTGCAGCTCCAGACCACTCCCTCCCCGCCACCACTGCCCACCTCCACCATCATGGCCTCCAACATCTCCCGAATGGGAGGAGTGCCCATTATGGTTCCTGCACAGAACCAGGCCGGATCTCTAGTCTAACATGAGCTAAAGAAATACTGTCCCTTTACATTCTTACAAAGGGTCAATTGCAGATTTTTCAAAGGGACTTTATTAATATTTAGCAAAGAATTCAAAGTGAAAAGGTCATTTACTGATGCCAACAAGCTCTCAGACACACTGTTTACTTCCTTTAAATATAATTACTTATAGTTCTTTTATATTCTGTATGCACTGTACACATTTGAAACTATGTATAGATATGATTTTCATACATTTGTCCAGTATCCTCTTTTAATGTTTAATGTTTTCGTTTTTCATATTTGGAATTTTAAATGTAATTTCTTCTAAACTGTTTTCCTCCTGCCATTTATGAACCGCAGCTGGAACACCGTGTGTGCAAATCTCACGGATGGAAAAAAAGAGCACCAGCATGCTACACTTTATCCATTGTCTTTACTTAGGGAAACTACCTGAAGGACTCATAGGTCATTACTGTTCAAGAAGGAGAATGTTGCTCAGAAACACTGGGTTTAATCTATGTATTAACTATATTTCAGCACCAGACACGAGAAAACAACATAATGTGTTATGTGACAAAGTTTGGCTTTGCAAAGTATCCTAATCCTTTTTTTTCTGGCTTTACTTCTGTTGGGTTTTCAACTTATAAAATGCTTTTAAACTCACTTCTTTAAATACAGTTGAGCAAAAGCTTCTGATCATATTGAGCTCTGTTTAGGACTGCAGAGCTGTAAATTTGCTTTTATTCTTGACTAGTACTAATCACTAATAATTTAAAGTTGCCTGCACCATTCAAATTGTAAATATGTGTATTTTGGGGCTAATTGGTAGCACGTTGTTGGGTGCAACCTTTATGGAAAACAATTTAAAGAAACAGGGGACATGTTTGCCTTTAATACCACTTTGTGTTGGCATTGTTTTGTATCTAAGTCATCATCTGCCTCATCAGCATAAATTCATCATTTGGACCTGTTCTTCTAGACTGGCGCAAAGAGCTTATAGCATTAGAGAAAGACACCTGGTGATCACACAGTTCCGCACAGTGAGGATGAAGCTCTTGCGTTTAACAAGAGGGAGCAGGAGCCGCCACCTTTGACCAGTAATGGATCAAGAAAACTGAAAAAATATACCATCTGCCACAACCCAACCGGTTGCGGCACATGGCCCCTCCCCTCCCTTAGCCTGGTTCTGCTGGAGGTTTCTTCCTGTTAAAAGGGAGTTTTTCCTTCCCACTGTTTCCAAAGTGTTGGGTTTTTCTCTGTATTATTGTAGGGTCAACCTTACAATATAAAGCGCCTTGAGGTGTCTGTTGTTGTGATTTGGCGCTGTATAAATAATATTGAATTGAACTGAAGATCAAAAAGAGGCCACCAAAGATATCAGCTAGCAGCAGAGCACCACTATGCATCACATCAGGATTAGAAACATAAGGCAGGTCTCCTTTCAAAATTAGTACAATTCAGTACTAATGTATTTAAACTCCTTGGAAAAAATGCCTCAATAGTGGATATACAATTGTGTAGCACATTTGAAAAATTTCTCTAGTTTCTTTACTTGAGTATATCAAGTATGCTGCTCAGCATTCAGAATTTCACATCCTACTGACAGAAATATCGGGGGAAATGGTAACAAGGCTAAAGCGCATGAAAGTCTGTTTAGAAGGTGTTATTGGTGAATTTGCAGCATTTCTTAGAGAAAGAAAATAGGGACAATACAATGTTAGTTCAGCAAATTTGAGCCATTTTATCAAGTTTCATTCAACCTTTTTGGCTGAAAACCTAAAGACTCCATCAACATTATTGCAGGACCATCAGTCTCGCAATAATGTTGTTCTGTACACTACAGATACTCCTGGAATCGCGACCTCTTTAGACTTTCTTCATGCACCTTGGAAGTTAACAAATGTGTTTCACTTTGCCTCTAATCTGAAACAAATAAACTAGATTTGGTTCAGAGACTATTTTCCATTTCCAAAATGTGTGGACATGTTTTGAATAAAAACAGTTGTGAGGGAGGCACTGTTTTGTAAAAATCGCATTTGTAAGAATGTATCCAAATAGCTAAGGTCATTTTAATACACTGAATGATTTCAGAACTTCCTTTCAAAAGTTAAGAGCTAAAAGTATTTATTATGTTTTTACACGTTAGGGCCATTTGTAATGTCTGTTGTTACTGAATATGATTTAGATTTGGAAAAGAGAAGACAGTGTGGTCATATTCTGCTGTATTGTAATTACACTGGAGCATATGTTTGTTATTTAAGCTTTCGGTTAATGTGCACAGATATTTTTACATTTATTTTCATGACATTCTGAAATGAAGGCTGATGATGCTGAAGGAAAACATACTGTAGATGCATCACGTGCAAACCACTTGAGAAAATAATCTCAAGACTAGAGCCAAGTGGAAAGATTTCATGAGGGAAGTTGAAAGAAAAAAGGAAATCTGTTTGCTGTGCATTTAAGACTCTGTGTCCTTTAAAAGTGTACATTATGGACATTCAAATGTATTCAACGCAAGCCTTTATTTTTATATTGTACATGTATAAAAAGCACATTAAGAAAAGAGAAAGAAGTGCTCACTATCACACTGAGTTATAAACCAGCGTGGATTGTATAACTGCTGTGGACAAATTGGTGGCCAAACAAATATGCTTATTTATACAGACGGCCTAAACTGTAGACAGTAATGTGCAGTGTGCACTTGTATCTTCCATATTTATGTTCATTGAAAATGCTTTGTATTATATTTTCAATTAAAATAAAAAAAGATCAGTTGTTTGTGAGTTTTGTTTTTTGTTTTGTCCTGTTTTCCAATTTTTACCAATTTTGCCTTCTTGGCGAGCTTATAGAAGGAAGGAAGGATTGATGACTGAGCTTGAAGGGACACAGGGTTTTCCTTGGGAGTTTTTTGTTAGAAAAAGCTGAAAAGAATCTGTCACTCAACAATCCAGCACCAAGAAAGGCTCAGCCACTCCTTTAAGTAGCGGTTCGGGACAAGGTTATCACAGGCAACCTGCAGGACATCAGGCCTTGAGGCCTGGAGTTGTGCACCCCTGCTCTATGGGCTCCTATTGTGTTTCTCTTATCTGTTTTATTCATTCATTTCTGTTTGTGTTATTTTAGTTACATTGTATATGGTATAGTATGACAATGTCTAAGGCAGGACAGACAGGGGGGAAAAAGTTAATATCTTCTTGTAGAGTGTGTGTGTGTGTGTGTGTGTGTGTGTGTGTGTGTGTGTGTGTGTGTGTGTGTGTGTGTGTGTGTGTGTGTGTGTGTGTGTGTGATCACCTCAGTCTTGTGTTCCAGATGTGGGACCTGTTCCCAGGCTCCAGCACTCTGGTACCCCACACCTGAGGAAATCATCTCAGCTGTCTGCAATCATCCGTCCTAGCTGCTATTCATGATGGAGGAATTCCTTCAATCAATGCTGATGGCTCAACGCTCTGTTAGGGAATGTAGCTAAATCCACTAGAGTGGATTGGTTTAAACTAGATTAAAACCAACGATGGTCTTAAAAAAATATATTTTAAAATAAAATAATTAAACATACTAACTGAAAATGGACTTGGCTACACTTTGTTTTTCCGGAATGCATTAGTTAGCAAGCTAATTGAAGATCAAAACAGCCAATCAGAATTTTAGCATCCAAGTCTGTGATTGGTTGGTTTTGTGGCATATTTATAACAGTGTACAGAAAGAGTTCAGGGTGCACGGAGCAGAGATGTTGAGAGCGTGAGCGACACACTGAGAGCAGGTCATCAGATGTCTGTCAGCACACAGAGCAGAGATCTGAGCAAGAGCAAACGCCAACCAGAGGGGCTGTTATTGTGTATGTATATGGATAATAGTAGTGATGGGCAGATGAAGCTTCATGAAGCACTGAAGCTTTTCATCCAATTGGTTCACCCCAGCGCAAAGCATCTTGAAGCTTCATTTGCTCTAGTAGGACATCTACTGGACATAAAAATATTAGTTGGCATGAATTTAATG
The DNA here is from genome assembly GCF_013358895.1 of Oreochromis aureus. Classification (NCBI taxonomy): domain Eukaryota; kingdom Metazoa; phylum Chordata; class Actinopteri; order Cichliformes; family Cichlidae; genus Oreochromis; species Oreochromis aureus. The sequence goes on along the minus strand of NC_052951.1, from coordinate 4,839,715 downwards.
TTTAAAGCCAACAATCCCTTTAACGTTAACTAGTAATGACTTCATGAACTTCTTCACAAATAAAATTTTTATCATTAGAGAAAAAATTACCAATAATCATCCCACAGATGTAATATTATCTACAGCTACTTTTAGTACCATTGATGTTAAGTTAGACTCTTTTTCTCCAATTGATCTTTCTGAGTTAACTTCAATAATTACTTCCTCCAAACCATCAACGTGTCTTTTAGACCCCATTCCTACAAAACTGCTCAAAGAAGTCCTGCCATTAATTAATGCTTCAATCTTAAATATGATCAACCTATCTCTAATAATCAGCTATGTACCACAGGCCTTCAAGCTGGCTGTAGTTAAACCTTTACTTAAAAAGCATCTCTAGACCCAGCTGTCTTAGCTAATTATAGGCCAATCTCCAACCTTCCTTTCATATCAAAAATCCTTGAAAGAGTAGTTGTCAAACAGCTAACAGATCATCTGCAGAGGAATGGCTTATTTGAAGCGTTTCAGTCAGGTTTCAGAGCTCATCACAGCACAGAAACAGCTTTAGTGAAGGTTACAAATGATCTTCTTATGGCCTCTGACAGTGGACTCATCTCTGTGCTTGTCCTGCTAGACCTCAGTGCAGCATTCGATACTGTTGACCATAATATCCTATTAGAGCGATTAGAACATGCTGTAGGTATTACAGGTACTGCACTGCAGTGGTTTGTATCATATCTATCTAATAGACTCCAATTTGTACATGTAAATGGAGAGTCCTCTTCACACACTAAGGTTAATTATGGTGTTCCACAGGGTTCAGTGCTAGGACCAATTCTATTTACATTATACATGCTTCCCTTAGGCAGCATCATTAGAAGACATAGCATAAATTTTCACTGCTATGCAGATGACACGCAGCTCTATCTATCCATGAAGCCAGGTAACACACACCAATTAGTTAAACTGCAGGAATGTCTTAAAGACATAAAGACCTGGATGGCCGCTAACTTTCTGCTTCTTAATTCAGATCAAACTGAGGTTATTGTACTTGGCCCTGAAAATCTTAGAAATATGGTATCTAAGCAGATTCTTACTCTGGATGGCATTACCTTGGCCTCCAGTAATGCTGTGAGGAACCTTGGAGTCATTTTTGACCAGGACATGTCCTTCAACGCACATATTAAACAAATATGTAAGACTGCTTTCTTCCATTTGCGCAACATCTCTAAAGTTAGAAATATCCTGTCTCTTAGTGACGCTGAAAAACTAGTTCATGCATTTATTACTTCCAGGCTGGACTACTGTAATTCATTATTATCAGGATGTCCTAAAAACTCCCTGAAAAGCCTTCAGCTGATCCAAAATGCTGCAGCAAGAGTCCTGACAGGGACTAGAAAGAGAGAGCATATTTCTGCTGTTCTGGCTTCCCTTCATTGGCTCCCTGTTAAATCCAGAATTGAATTCAAAATCCTGCTCCTCACATACAAGGTCTTAAATAATCAGGCCCCATCTTATCTTAATGACCTTGTAGTACCATATCACCCTATTAGAGCACTTCACTCTCGCTCTGCAGGCCTACTTGTTGTTCCTAGAGTATTTAAAAGTAGAATGGGAGGGAGAGCCTTCAGTTTTCAGGCCCCTCTTCTGTGGAACCAGCTTCCAGTTTGGATTCGGGAGACAGACACTATCTCTACTTTCAAGATTAGGCTTAAAACTTTCCTTTTTGCTAAAGCATATAGTTAGGGCTGGACCAGGTGACCCTGAATCCTCCCTTAGTTATGCTGCAATAGACGTAGGCTGCCGGGGATTCCCATGATGCATTGAGTTTTTCCTTTCCAGTCACCTTTCTCACTCACTATGTGTTAATAGACCTCTCTGCATCGAATCATATCTGTTATTAATCTCTGTCTCTCTTCCACAGCATGTCTTTCATCCTGTTTTCCTTCTTTCACCCCAACCGGTCATGGCAGATGGCCGCCCCTCCCTGAGCCTGGTTCTGCCGGAGGTTTCTTCCTGTTAAAAGGGAGTTTTTCCTTCCCACTGTCGCCAAAGTGCTTGCTCATAAGATAAGATAAGATAAGATAACCTTTATTAGTCCCACATGTGGGAAATTTGTTTTGTCACAGCAGGAAGTGGGGAGTGCAAAAGTTATGAAGCAAAAATTAGAATAAAATAAAATAAGAATAAATACAGTACACAACTGTACAGAATAGAATAAAATAAATACTATATACAGTACAATAAAATAGAATAAAATATACAATAAGATAAAAATAGAATACAAATGCTATATACAACTGAGTAAAAATACAACGATGCCAGAAAAGATTATTGCACATTAGTGTTATTGCACATGTGTGGATGTGTGTGTTTGATCAGCTGCAAAAGTCTTTATTGTGGAGTCTGACAGCAGTGGGGAGGAAAGACCTGCGAAATCTCTCCGTCCCCACACCGTGGGTGCCGCAGTCTCCCACTGAAGGAGCTGCTCAGTGCTGTCACAGTCTCATGCATGGGGTGGGAGATGTTGTCCAACAGGGATGACAGCTTAGCCGCCATTCTCCTGTCACTCACCACCTCCACTGGGTCCAGAGGGCATCCTAGAACAGAGCTGGCCCTTCGGATCAGCCTGTTCAGTCTCTTCCTGTCCCCAGCAGAGATGTTGCCGCCCCAGCAGACCACACCATAAAAGATGGCTGAGGCCACCACAGAGTCATAGAAGGTCTTCAGGAGTGGGCCCTCTACTCCAAACGACCTGAGTCTCTGCAGCAGGTACAGTCTGCTCTGCCCTTTCCTGTAGAGGGCGTCTGAATTATGAGTCCAGTCCAGTTTGCTGTTCAGATGAACACCAAGGTACCTGTAGCTGTCCACAGCCTCGATGTCCATACCTTGGATGTTCAGTGGTTGCAGTGGAGGATGTTTGTGCCTGCGAAGTCTACCACCAGCTCCTTGGTTTTACTGGCGTTGATCTGGAGGTAGTTCAGCTGGCACCAGTCCACAAAGTCCTGAGTCAGTCCTCTGTACTCCTTGTCGTCCCCATCAGTGATGAGGCCGACTATTGCAGAGTCATCAGAGAACTTCTGCAGGAAGCACTGGGTGGAGTTGTGGGAGAAGTCTGCAGTGTAGATGGTGAAGAGGAACGGAGCCAGAACCGCTCCCTGTGGGGCCCCGTACTGCAGACGACCCTGTCCGACACACAGCCCTGAGTCCTCACATACTGTGGTCGGTCAGTGAGGTAGTCCAGAATCCAGGTAGTGAGGTGATGGTCCACTCCTGAGTTCTCCAGCTTGTCCTTCAGAACCGAGGGAAGAATAGTGTTGAAGGCACTGGAGAAATCAAAGAACATGATTCTCACAGTGCTCCCAGCGGTCTCCAGGTGAGCGAGGGAACGATGTAGGAGGTGAATGATGGCATCATCCGCTCCAATGCCAGGCTGGTAGGCAAACTGAAGTGGGTCCAGTGATGAGCTCACAAGGCGCTGAAGCTGAGCCAGGACCAACCGCTCCAGGGTCTTCATCAGGTGGGATGTCAGAGCCACCGGCCTGTAGCTGTTGAAGTCCTTGGGGCGTGAAGTCTTTGGCACTGGTACAACACAGGAGGTTTTCCAGAGCTGTGGGACTCGTCCCAGCCTCAGGCTCAGGTTGAAGAGGTGCTCCATCACCCCACACAGTTGGTCCGCGCAGGACCTGACGACCCTCGAGCTGATGCCATCTGGACCCGCTGCCTTCTTGGCTTTAATCCTCCTCAGTTCCCTCCTAACCTGGGTGGTTGAGAGAGACAGGCTGGAGCCTTGTGTTGAGTGTGTATTGGATGCTGTTGTTGGGGGTGGGGAGGGGTGAGCAGGGTGAATAGAGGAGGTGTGAAGTGTCTGAGGTGTCAGAGGTGGAACAGCAGCAGTGGGGGTGGGTGAGTCTGCAGCCGATGTTGGAGACTGCCTCATGGCTGAATCAAATCTGTTGAAGAAATGATTCAGTTCATTTGCCCACCTCACATCCCTCCCAGGCAGAGAGTTCTGATGTTTGTGGCCTGAGATGGTTCTGAGGCCTCTCCATACTTCACCAACGTTATTTTGCTGAAGCTGGTTCTCCATCTTCTGCCTGTAGCTTTCCTTCCCATTCCTTATCAGTCCCCTCAGCTCTCTCTGCACCCTTTTCAACTCCTCTTTGTCTTTGGATTTGAAGGCCCTCCTCTTCTGCTTGAGGACAGCTTTAATTTCTGGGGTAATCCAAGGTTTGTTGTTGGAGAAACACCGTACCGTAGGGGGTCATATGATTGTTGGGTTTTTCTCTGTATTTATTATTGTACGATCTACTGTACAGTATAAAGCGCCTTGAGGCAACTTTTGTTGTGATTTGGCGCTATCTAAATAAAATTGAATTGAATTTGAATAGTGTGGCATTTTGTACACAGCCTGTAAGTGTCAACAACAACAGGAGTGTGTAAAACATGTATATTGTAGTGATGGGAGTATGCTCTGTATATTTATACTGGCAGTATGGAAAATTATTATTTGGAAATGCTTAAAATGGAAATGATCATTTACTGTGAGGTCAGGTGTGGTTGGGGTATGGACAGTGGTTGTGCTTTTGTAACGTTCTCCTGAGGAAAGACAATAAAAACAAAGCACAAATATAAATATCACACACGTAACTTATTACAGTTGTATAATATTATTATATCCTTTAGTAACATTACGGCATGCTATATTATCATGGCATTTGATGGCTCACCTGGTCTTGCTCCACAATCGGTGTTCCCCTTATTCTCATGCAAAGCTCTGTAGTGCCTAAGCATGGATGAGGTGTTGTTGTTATATCCCAGCTCCCTGGCACATAGCAAACACTTCACCTTGTACAAAAGTAAAGACAGCTTAACATAAATTGTATTGCACCATCAGTATTATGAAAATACATCTTCTGTAGAAATTTACATACCTTGTTGGGAGGAATAAGATCAAAATGTTCCCACACAGGGGAGGACATCCTCCTCCAGCTGGCTCCATCCTCTCCTGACTTTCTCTCCTCACTCTCCTAAACCTCCAAACTCTCACTAACCGCAACTCTCCATCAAACACCCACATTTTGAATGAAGTCTGAGGGGTTTATATCGCTGTCATAGCTCGCGGCAAAGTTCGAACCACTTCCTGAACCAGTCACGTGGTACACAGCCGGGCAGCGAGACTTCGGACGTCATCATTTTCAGCTCCTCCCATAAATGAAGCAAGCCAATTACGCGCATCGCGGAACCCCACCCTCCATTACTCGACACAAGCTTTGAAGCTTCGATACAGAGCGTCACATCACTAGATAATAGCAAACATTGAAATACATTTCTTACACGCAGAAATGAATTTTGTTCGCTCAAATTAAACTTTTCTTCCCTCAAAAATTTTTTCTCTTCGAAATGCAACATTTGTACCTGCAGTTTCTTTCTTATTTATTTTAAGTGAACTCAGAATAGAGGCATGAAAATAACGCCACTTTAGTTGTATATTTCAGACATACTTTATGATTAAAGGCTGCTGCTGACACTAACACTGCCAGCTGATGTGTTCAGTGGAGGTTTATTAAAGCTTGTGTGATTACAGATGCAGGGAGACTCGTGTTTCCCAAGCTTCCACTGATGACTGAGAATTCAACCTACAGCAGATAGAGGATGTTCAAGAAGCCATGCTGCTGTCCTTGTCCAAGAAGATGATCCTACTGCTGCTTCACGTAAACAGAAGTGATTTTGATGGAGGACTTCATGGTATGGTGACAGACCTTTTTTTGTTGGACATGGGAAAACTCTGATATTTCCTAAAACTAAGAGATGAAGCTGTGATTTATGTCCAGAGATGGCAAACAGAAGGCGAAGCACTGATTGATGATGAGTCAAACACAGCCCTCAGTGTTTCCCAAAGATTTAGATTTTTTTTGTGGGCTGGGTGGATTTATGTGGATCCATTGTGATGAGAGGAAAATGAGCTTTCTTAAATAACCTAATAAGACATCTTGATGCATTCTCAATCATCCAGGAAAGTAAATCTCCAAAAGTTGAATCTGTTCATCTGGACGTAGCGTTTTGTGGGAGAAACGTTTCGTCACTCATCCAAGTGACTTCTTCAGTCTCAGCTGACTGCAGGTTTCCCCAAACCTTATAAACAGTACATTTGCATAATGACTGAAACCAGCCCACTGAAGGAACAATGGGCTGTGAGGTCAGTTCCTTAATCATAATTATGCAAATTCCCATGACCATTGATCAACAATCACCGACCAAAACCCACTGATCAAAGAACACTGATCAATTTCTTTGATCAGTGGGTTTTGGTCGGTGATTGTTGATTTATAACCCCCAAAAAGAACAAACCCGGTGATTCTATCAGCTGTAATGGTATCATCTGTCCACAAGGTGTCAGAATTTATTGGTCGATTGACTGAGCAACCCTTTGATATCCATAAAGCCGCAACACATCTCAAGCTCACCCTAACAGCCTGATTGTTTGCTTTGCAACAATCCCACCAACTTCACGTGTATACATTATTGCTGTTGAAGAGGAGTATGATGAGCCAGTACCTTCTGCTTCTGCGTAGTCTTTATACAGCAATAAACTGCCGTGAATGTTATTGTGTATGAATTTTCTAGAATGAGGCTTTAGAGGTGCTACATAAATCCCAGTGAGGTTTAGCCTACTCTACTGGATGGGAGACGAGGAGGAAAAAAGCAAACCTGATGGAAAAACTCACACTGAGCTACAACTGAAAGCAAAAAGTGCAAAAACAGAGAAAAGCTTTACATAAAAGAAGAACCTTTCCCCTCTGCTCCTCCTTCATCAAATCTCTTTAAAGTGCAGGACAATTCAAAATCGATTCTGTATGTGTGTATAGATGGATTTATGTGGATGGACCAAAGAAGTTCAAATGAAACATGGAAGCACATAGGGGAGTGAGCAGAAACTAGGAAAGTGCTCAAAGCTTTAGCTGTGTGTGAAAATGAACTAAAACAACAATAATGTTTGTCAGGTTACATGGATGAAAATCATCACTTCATAAGATCACTCAGCAGCAACATGACTGTAAGTACAAGCTCCTGTTTGACTCTAAAAAGACCCTTCATATTTGAAAGTCCTGAAGTGCACAGTGTCATGTAAAAAAATATCATGTAAAAGTGTCATGTGAAAATAGTATTTTATATTTAGTCCTGGATTTAAGAGGGATCCAGTTCAGAGGAGCCAGTATAGGAGAAAAATGCTCTCTCTTTCTGTTCCCTGTCAGTTTTGCTTTGTTTTTCATGGAGGTTCCAGGAAATCCTGATAGTAACAAATTGCAGGAGTCAACAGGGAAGCAGCAAAGTCTTAAACACCACATGGGCTCATCCGGGATTTAAATCTTGAAGTTGGATCAGTGACTCTTGGCTGAATGTCCTGGAGCTGTATGTGAGGCATTCAGGGAACACCACTCAGTCGTAGCTACAGTGTTAACAGAGTTTACATTCTTCATGAAATGAACAAAATACAATTAATATTATCTTAAACAAGCAAAAAAAAAAAAAAAAAAAAAATTGCAAAAAACAACCATGTTAAGTAAGCTTTTTAAATGTCCTTATAAGATTGATTCTGTTCATTAACGTTCTCAGTGGGAGAAACATTTCGTCACTCAACCAAGTCACTTCTGCAGTCTCAGCTGGCTGCAGGTTTCCCCAACCTTATAAACAGTACATTTGCACAATGACTGAAACTAGCACCATTTACAAATAATGGGCTGTGAGGTCAATTCCTTGATCATTAACATGCAAATTGTCTGAGACTGAAAAAGTGACACATGTGCAATTATGTCTAGGTTAGCTTGTGATCAGTTTTGTTCCTATTAGGTTCCCCTTCTGTCATTGTCCTCTGTGTACCACTGTGTGTGTGTGTGTGTGTGTGTGTGTGTGTGTGTGTGTGTGTGTGTGTGTGTGTGTGTGTGTGTGTGTGTGTGTGTGAGTCCTTCTGTCTTGTTTCCCTCTCTTGTTCCCAAGTTCCCCTCCATGGTCTGTCATGTATATGTTTCCCCAGCCCGTCATGTCTCTCCCTCACTCTCTCACCCTCTCTCGTCCCCTCTTTTTCTGTTTAGTTCATTAAGTTCATACAAAACCACTGAAAATGCATTTCTAACTGACGTTCATCATTATTATTTTATTTATATTTTTCTGTTCTAATTAATTAATACATAAATCAGAGCTTGAGCAAGATCTTACTATTTCACAGATGTAGCGTATGGCTGAATTGTGTAAGCCTGACTTATACTGTCCTCAATAAATCTGTGTTTGTTTAATATAGGGCAGAAATATGATAAAATACTTATAATTGTAGAGTTTGTTTTCATGGAAAGTGAGAAATTTTTTTTAAAACAAAAATATCTGAATAATAATCATTTTTTAAATAATCTCTTTAGTCACAATAGATTTGCAGTGAGCAGGAACATTGCCCACTGAAGTCCTGTTTTTTTTTTCTAAATGTAGGTATTATCAGCATCCCGTAAAGATCCTTCTCAAAAAATCTCGTTACCAAATTTTAGACACATTACAGAAGCATAAGAGCTTCTAAAAGCATCTTGACCATTTGAAACACATCCAGACATATTGGAATATTAGGATATATATTATTGGACTGGAATATTAAAAACTACATGTGTAGAATCACCAGTCAAAATTGCTCTCACACGGTAGTCCTGAGGAAAACATTTTAGTCGGTCTTTTTTTGATAACTTGTAAAAGTCAAAGCTTTCAAAAAATAGATTCAAATGATAAAAGAGAAAAAACTCCTGTAATTTATCAGGAGCGATTATACTAAATGCCAAACAGAAGCAAATGAACACACAACTAGGGTAGAATGTTTATTAGAATTTGCAATTAGCGATGTAACATTCACCTACATGACACAAAGGAAGTCATAAATATGCTAATATGCACAACTCTATTGAAATGAGCTTCTTTCATCGGGGGATGATATCCACTGATATACCTCCATGTAGATAGGGATGGAATGCACAGACACCTGTCGCTCTGATGACACAGTAAATAAAAGTACAAAATAAACAGAGTCCATATCAAATATTTAGATACACGTAAAAAGAAATTAGAAATAAGTCAGAAGAGCACTGGATAATTAGTGAAAGCAAAAAGTAAAGAAAAAAAGCTTTGTAATGCACTGCACTGCACCCGTAATAGTATTGTTTCCTCTCCTGCACATGGAGTAACAGTGCTAAGTTGGCAGATAAAAGTGCATGGCTTTTGTATTCAGATTAATTACTTTTTTAATCAGAAACCATACGAAGACGTGTGTGGATGCAGTATGCAGTTTAATTTGTCTGACAGTGTAGTCCTTATGAAATGAATCAATGTACAAAACCATCACTGGTTAAGAGGTCATTGTATGATTTCAAAAAACAATGAAATTCTGTTAGAATTAAAAACAAGAGAAAGTAAAGTAATGAAGGAAAAGAAAGCAGTAATAACTCTGTATCACTGTACCAAAGTGGTGTTATGGTCATTAATAGCATGTCATGCTCCATAAGTGAAGTCTGTTAAAAGTGGGAATCAGCTGTTCCACTTGTTATTCGGATGGTCACCGTTTTGTGGCCTGAGTTTGATGCGCAGGGAAGGGAGGAAGTGAGCTCAGCGAAAGGCAGTAGTCGTAGTTGAGGTGAATATGATAATGTTGATGGTGAGGATCCATAGTTGGTAATGGTAAAAGAGGGGAGGTCATGCAGCTTGAACCAGAGGAAAGGAAGGTCAGAAATGCCCTTGGAGAAGGAAGTTTCCATCACACTGCTGCCTCTGGCTTGGTGGCGCTTTAGGTAGGACACAGGACTGAAGAGGAAGACAGAACAAACTGCCTTGATATAGTTTCCAACATCCAAGAAGTTCAGACAGACAATATTTCAAGTACAGAAAATGTCACTGTTTTCCACTGTGCTGTGTAAAACGCTACAAAAGTGAGTAGAAGACTGTGTTTGCATTTACCTTTTAAGATGTAGTCGGTCAGCAGTGTGGGCACCTTCTCACTGTCCTCCTTCATGGCATAGAGTACTGCATGAAAAAAGCAGACAACAAAGTTGAAGGTACCACTTCTGCCCTTTATTTGGCTCTAATACAGATGTTCTGGTGTGGTCTTACTCTTTGTGAGCATCTGCAGGTCATCAACTGATGGAGGGGTGCTTTTCTTCTCATATGGAATAACCGTGTTTAGGTACTGAAACAGAATAAAGGTTCAGGAGGCTTTCTAAGAGTAATAAGAGAGTAATAAGTAGCCTCTGTTAAACTAAAGGATTACATTTATATTTTTTCTTTTCTTTTAATTTAGACTTTTTTGTTTGTTTGTTTGTTTGAATTAGAATTTTGTTCAACCTTTGGGTCAAAGTGCAATTAATCTAATGAGTTACTTGTACCTTTATATTACAGTATGAGAGTGGTATCAATTTGTCAAGCTACTTTTGACGAAGCATCATGAAATTCCGTTATGTCATGGAGAGTGCCCTGGCATGACGTCGGCTACCGTCGTACTACTGAAATACTGGATTAAGCCTGAAGTCACCAGGATTAGTCCAGCTCCTGTTTTGTAGTATAGCTCTATGAATACCAAACTTTGAATCTGAACTGTCCATCATTGCAAACCAATCTAAGTACTGAGAAAACCTCTGTCAACATACAGTATACGGTTGGAGATCTTCACCCTTACACCTGCTTGTCTTCTTTCCACAGTGCATTCGCTCAGTTCAGGCCAGCTAAGGTAGCCTTTATTTCCTTTGTACCAGTGAACCTTGAGAAGTCAAAACCTTGTAGCTGGTTCCAGCTGGTGGTTGCAGCTGTTCACCAGAGGCATCTAACAGGCTTTCTAATTTCAGGAGGTTCTCTGACACAGCCAACTGGCCATCCTTACGCCTACCCATTTCGCTCACGGCTGACCACAAGAACCAACTGTTCACTTATTGTCTAATGAAACGAGAACTCCTAAATGTGTCATTATATAATTTGTTTCATCTGTGAGCATTCATAATGGTTTGGCTCATCTGTGCATGTTTGTTTGGGTTTTTTTGTTTTTTATTTAAAACATTTAAACCTTACCTGCTTGTCATTCCCTGTGCTTCCAAATGTCTGTTTGATGCCTGTTTGCAGAATGTTGGAAATTCCCTCCATGCTGAAACGCTGTAGGACACACACACACACACACACACACACACACACACACACACACACACACATTATTATAAACTATAATAATTCATATGACAAAATTCATTTTTTTAATTACTCTTCAGCAGATTTCAGCACAGTATCATTGTGAAATTTATTGCATATATTGCATCCACTTCCTTAAGCCATCGGTACGTTCATATTAGTTCAGTAATAGAGAGTAAGGCACCAAGAGCCAGACTCACAGCAGTCAGACTGCTGCTACATCGAATGGAGAGGAAATCCATTAGGCAGTTTCTCTCTTGCTGGACAGGACTGCACTGGGCAGTTACTGTACATAGATGATGGGTCACAGCCACTTTATAATCTTTCCTGGAAGATAATTTAGAGGCTAATGGCCTTTAGATATCCATTATGCTAACAGTTAAAGAGGGTGGGGAAAGGAAGAGCTTGCAGGCACTCTCATTTTACCTTTGTGTAATTTACAGTGAAAAAAGAAATCTGCACATTCATAAAATGCCTCATATTGTTACATATTTGATATTAGCAAAAGTTGTGTGATGGGGCCAAGTGATACCCACCTTAACAAGCATGGTCCCCGTCTTCTGGCCTGTGGAGCTATCGTTGCCTCCATTCACGGGCACCGTCCCTCCCCCCTGCAGGCTCATGGCCTTGTCCCGACGTCTGCGTTTGCTGCTGTCTCGTTGCTCCTTCTGCCTGTTCTGCACCTCCATTAGTGCCGTGATGAACGTGTTCTTCACCTCTTTCTCAAACTCCAGCTCATCACGACGAGCCAGCTGGCTGACAAGCTCCTCTGAGTACTCGCGGATGGCGACTTCCACCCGGTGCAGCAGTTCAACAAGCGCTGAGCTGGGCATCAGGCTCAGGCCTGCAGGATGGATTTGAGAGCGGAAAGGTTGTGGGAATGATCAGAGTTAAGCAGGATGCTAACAGTAAAATAATATTCTTTGAATAGTCTGACTATTTGGAATCTGTGCCACTGTGACAGTATTAATTACCAGTAATGTATACTAATGCAGCCCAGGGTAATTTTGCTATATGAATAAGGTACAGTTATATGAATAACATAATGAGCAGTCCCTGATGATAGCTCAGTGTATAAAGGAAGGAAGTGCAATCAGTATTTTGTAAAAAAAACAAAAAAAACAAAACACAAACAAAACAGCAGCTTGGGAGAAACATTTCTGACAATGCAGCTGGTACAGTGTAATCATTATATTACATCGCAGATGCCTAAAGACATCGTCTGTGGCTGCTCATACTGTAATGCTTTAGCTCAACTGGGAAGTTTTTTTGAATTACAAATTTGATCATGTAAAATGCATGTTGAGGCAGAAAATAATATTATATTACACTTCCACTAGATATAGTAGCATAACGTCCATTTACTGCACTTAAAGTCTCCACCATTTTAAAAAAAAAGGGAAATAATAAAACGAATACATGAATGAATATCGATTTTGGTGACGACGCTTGAAATTTTTTTTTTTTATTATTATTATTATTATTATTTTATTTTATTTAAGTCTCTCTCTAACTGCAATATAATTTCACAATAAGACCAAGGCTCTTTAATTAGTATACACTTCCCCCAGATACTACAAAAAAATTATTTTATCAGCATTATTAAATACTTAATTTCCTAAAAAACACATTTGTCTTTGATCTATGTATTCATGTAGTCTTTCACTGTACAGTATTTACTCGCTTCATACAGTAAAATTCCAGAGTAAAAACAAATGGTGTTGGAGAGTTTTAGCCAGTTATTTTAAAAAAGAAGACAATGTGAACAAAACAGCTGGTTTCTTCATGGCTGTTAAACATGAGGTGTTTCCACCACTTTGGCACATGTGACCAGTTTGCAAGGTGAATATTGTGCAGGGTGTTCATATTATGACACACACATATCGTGTCAGTAATGGGGCAATTTTTTGTCATTACATTGCAACTGTGAATCTAAACTTGATTATAAAAAGTCTTTTGACTCCAAATATATATCTGTATGTGTAACCTTTTGAGTGCTTTTCACAATGATGGAAAAGTAGAAGTACAAATAGTGTAAAAGTAGCTGAAAACCACTAAAATATGGAAGCAACATTTAGATATAGTAGCCAAAAAGGAAAGGCTTATTTTACTCATTTAGTACTGTTGGTGGCTTAATTTATTGTACAACCATTGTATTTTACTTTGTTTTTAATATGTTGATTTCTAAGTGCAGCCAAAATTTAATGTTTGCTAAAGTTAGCTTGGTAATGCTAACTGACATAGCTGATAATCCCTGCACAGATGTGCATGTGCTACGTGTTTAATGCTATGCTTCTGTTGATGTTTCTTTAAGAAGGTTAACAAATTATTATTTACAGTTTATAGTTTTAAAGAAAAGTTATTGACCTTTTAAACTCTCATCTTCAAACTAACTAAATGAGATAACTAATGTACACAGATGGATAGGTTGTATTTGAGACTTCTTTTTCCCTGAACATTATATCTTTGCCTTAGGTTTAAATGGATTCATGATGGAGCTTTTATGAAAAGGGTGATGATAGTTTTTACCTTTAACTGATGGTAATACCAAATAAGAGAGTCCCACCTTTGGTATTTTATTGCTATCTTGAGGTATGTACTTTAATTTTGACCTAAAGGATGACTTTAATAGGAAATTATTACATTTCTGACATGCTACTTAACAGAAAATATGCACTTTTTATGAAGTCTGGTCTATTATATCTAGTCTACAACGTAATCCTGAATGATAGCACTGAATAAATTAGTTTAAACAGCTCAGTCAGGACATTGCATAAGTCAAAAGAAAAATAAGAAATAACCAGAAACATGGATTATTCTCAGCTTTACCTTCATAGGAGCAGTTGTTGTTTGAAGCCTGTGACAGCTGCCTGATCTCTTCTAGCAGGGACAGATTGGTCCTGGAAGAGCAGTGACTGACCTCTTCCTCCTCATCCTCCTCAGTTTCACCAGGATCTGGAGAATTCTCCATCATTTCAACTATCTCCTCAATGACCTTGGAGACAGGAATGGAGGGATTCACAAATAAACAAGCTGACCAAGCTTTAAAGAGTTTACACCCTACAGGTATGAATGAGGATTTATCTATTAATGAGTTTCTGTGAACTTTACTTTTGTGTTTCAGTGTTTTTAACTTGATTTTTGTATTGCTTCTCCCTCTTTTAATGTTAATGTACTTGTTTTTAATTTAACGTATTTCCATTTATCTGTGTAATTTTGAGTATGTATTACTTTAAGACATGCAGGAGATTTTTTTCTCCCTTTTAATCTGTAGTGGTTCAGTCCAGAATCTATTTGGGCTGTGGCTTAACCAAATAGCCAATTAGCCAGTACCACCTGGTTAAATTTAATTGGCCAGCTTGTTTATTTGTGAAGGTGTGATTGGTCCACTTGGATTTTTTCTGTTTCCTGTTTTTTATTTAAACACAAACTGTTTGACATTTTGCAATGACCCTGATGAAGGCCACAAGCTGAAACGTGTTGGTCACGTAATTAAGCCATTCACTTGATTTTTACACACACACACTCAGACCTGATCTGCTGTGATAAGAGGTTCTTCATTCAGGCAGTTGGCATTGTCGTTCTTCTCATTCATCTCCTCCTCCTCTTTTTCATGAATCTGCAAATGATAAATTATGCCAACAGATTACTGTTTTGAGGATGCCAGCAAGAGTCAAATGCTGACGTCTTTGGATTAGAGTAATCAATGAAAATACACATTCAGAAAAAAAAAATCATTGGTGTGTTTGAATGAGAACTCATTCAGGAGTTGTGTTCATTTTTTCCCTGCTCTATCCAGCAAAAATGGCAAACAGATTTACTTTGGCAAGTGGACTAGAGCAGCATTCGCTATACTTACATATACTTAATAGTCATATTTTATTAGAACTTTATTAGGATTTTTTTTATTTTGGATTATTACAACCATAACGGACAAGACTGGGGGATGAAAAAGAAAGTGAAGTTGGGGGAAAAAGGTAACAAGGAGAGGAACGGAGAGAGAAAAGCAAAAAACACTGAGAATCTGCTTCAACATCACCCAAAAAAAAAAAAAACCAGCAGAGAAACCACAGCAACAACCAGTGTATGCATAAATAACAATGACAATGTTATTGAACATCACACAGTATTAGTTATAAGACAGATATTTTCAGAAGCGGCAGCCAAGCAAGATAATGTGTGTCTGTGAGTACCTGTGTGCACACTTGTGTGTCCATGTGTCTGCGTGAGTGTGCTTGTGTTCATAAGGTTTCTCCATTTAATGTCTAATAATGGGTGTCAGGAGCTCGGCCCTGCCCCCCCAGGACCTGAAGCAGGAGACCTGGGTTCCAGACATTTAGAGGCCCTCCACAGAGTGAGAGCCGCAGGAGGACCACCACAGGGACAACCGCAGTTCCCACTCAGAGAAGAGCGGAGGAGAGGCCTGGGGAGGGGTCACCCAGCAGCCACAGTACAGACATCCCAGGTGACTGCAGCGACAAGCCCACAGGCTCCACTGGCTACACCGGAGCAGACCAAGCCCGAGACCCAAGGACACCCCAACCCCCACCAGGAGCAGACAAATCCAGGGGGCCCAGGTCCCACCAAGCAGCCACCAGGAGCGAGCCAGTACAGAACCGAGCATCCAGGCCCAGATATCGAGAAGTACCAATGCACCAGCAGATGGGGGCAACAGTCACTGACAGGGGATGTGTCAGGGGGAAATAGGCCCCCACACCTGAGGGAGCCTGAGATGTTCTAAGAGACAGGGGGAGTCTAAGGCCTGACCTGACACGTACACATAGACAAACAGGCAGACACACACCCTGTTTGGAGATACACAGAAATGGATGCCATACACGTACTTTTTACTCCCGGGTCCAAGCACCAATAACCCACAGAGAGGCAATCAGCCCCCAGATCCAGGAGATGCCCCCCTTCACTCTGGGGTGGAGACAAGCAGACCATCCTGGTTCCCACATCAGGAGAGCAGCCCACCAGCCCAGACCCCAACTGACCTTCTCCTCAACTTATTCTCCAGCCCAGGATGGCAAACAGAGAACATATTATTTCGAAGTCTGATGTTTAAATATTTAAAAGGTTTTACATAATTTACTGTTACATTACTATCACATTTTAAAAAACACTTGCTCATTCCATTTTTAAAAACATGTAGATAGATTGCATCCTGTTTACATGTGGAATTGAAGGAGGAGGACAGAGAGAGGGTGTCTGTCTCCCGAACCCAAACTGTGAGCAGGTTCCACAGGAGAAGAGCCTGATAGTGTGGGCTCTGCTTCCCATTGGAGTTTTGGAAAACTCTCGAAACCACATGTAAAGTTGCAGTCTGAGAGTGAAGTAGTCTGTGAGGGAAGTATGACATTACAAGGTCTTTAGAGATAAGATGAGGACTTGTAATTTCATATATTAAAATATATTCCCTTTTTGTGAAATATCTTTACTCCGCACAACGTTTCCTGGACCTTTTACGTTAGTGATACATGAATCATCTTCCTCTAGCACAGTGATTCCCAAAGTGTGGGCTGGGGTCCTCTGGTGGTCCACAAAGGTACTGTAGGTGGGCTACAGTACTAACAGAACAGTTTGAAATGACTCGCAAGTATATTGAGTTAAATATTTTTTGTGAATGTATTTATTTATATAAAAAAAGTGAATAAAAAATTCGAATAGGAGCTGGTTAGTTGGTGATATTACTCATTAGCCTGACCTAAATTTAATGCTCTTGTATTGACGTTTGTGTCCCAGTGGCAGATGGGTCACTATGCCTGAGCATTAACAATCTATAGTGAAACAGCCTTTGTTTTTATGTTTTTCAAATAAAATTCGAGAAATACATCACTTTCTCTTGAATTTTTATTGAAGATGTGTGTCCCGTGGAATTTTCAGGTTTTTAAGTTGGCTGCAGCGCTCTTGACTTTGATCATGGCTGCTGTAGCAATGTTCAAAACTTATGGGTTTCCATTAAGCCTCAGCTATACTTTACTGTGGTGCTACTGAGCAAATAGATACCATGAAAACATATGATGGTGCATGTACCAAACATTTTTTAATTAAGCACTGTTACGATACGTTTTATTATCAACTTAGCATTTAACAGTTTATCCTTTCCTCAATGCTGATACAATAATGAGAAAGTGATAAATATCCATGTTACAAAAGGCAAATCTATTTTGTGGCTCTACTAATTTCGAATTAAATAGAACCACATTTTTATCATATTTAAAAAGTGTGGCAGTACAAACAATCAGAGGTATGAATTCAGAGAAAAGATTGCCCTCACAGGAAACTGTCATGTTAAATATTTTGTCTCTCTAGGCATAAAACTTTTAACTTGAAGGCATGAATGTGATGCATTTCCACAACCACCCTCTGCTCCTGAGATAACCGCAGCTCCTCTGGCCTTCACCAGTCCAAACATGGCGTAGAACGCTAAGTGTCTGCTGTCCAGCTGAATCTGACAGGCAATTAAGGAAGCAGAGGAGGATGAGGCAGAGCTCAGCTGAATGCCAGACCAGTCAAGGCTAGTCAGGCATGCTTTCAATTGTCAGCATGAAATGAATCTTACAGGAGCAGAAACTAGTCATACAATTCATTTTAGCACATCAAAATGGAAAATAATGACACATAGCATTTGTCTTTAAGAAAAGACATAGAAATTAGTGAATGTAGTTAACCATTTATAGTAAGCAAATAGACAAACATGTAAATATGTGACTGTGAGAGCAATTTCCTGGGTCAGACGTGTTCATGTAAGCATGAAAAGTGCAAACAAACATTAGAGTGGACCAGAGAATGAGCTTTCCATTCATTCAGCACCCATATTACACCACAGTGTAAAGGATGCTCATCAGAATAGTTTCATTCAGTTCAGTCTATTCATTTATATTTAATACTAATTTACAGCAAGAGTCATCTCAAGGTGCTTTTTACTATTGATGAGAATAAAAATTTGCATGGAAATAGTGCAAAACTATTCCTACATGTATATATTAATTAGATTTAAACTAAACATGAAGGCGTGGCATGAAATGTACCTCCTGGTCAGAGATATTGCCGTTGATTCCTTCCGAGTCGGTGCCGTCCCAGGTGGCGATGTAGTTGTCAGTTAGAGCATCCCACACACTGCAAAACAACAGAGACCCATGCCAAAATGCAAACCTGCTCAAGCAAATATCATAAAGAAGTGTAAAGTTTTTGCCCTCAGCTCTTGCCCTCAATAGATTTGTTTTTCTGATTGTAAAAAGCCGTGTACTCAGCCCTATGTTCAGCAGCCTGCAACTCAGTCAATATTTCATTGAGGTGGAGTTCAGGGCTGCAGAAGAGCAGTGCACAATAGAAAAGAAGTGCATCTTACTATGTGTTAAATGGTATCCTCAGCAGAGATTTAGATAAAGTTCCTCACATCATTGTACAAAGTGTTCTCCAGCTCTCCCAGCGTCTGTCTGAGGCAGAGTGAAGTAAAAACTGGGAGAGAAGTGTCCTTTGTGTCTGAGCTTGTGTGTGTGTGTGTGTGTGTGTGTGTGTGTGTGTGTGTGTGTGTGTGTGTGTGTGTGTGTGTGTGTGTGTGTGTGTGTGTGTGTGTCACTCAGAGGTTGGCTGAGGCCTGTTTCCCTGCTCCCAGTGGCACTGCCCCTGCCTGCTTACACAGTGGACTCCATTGAGCTGGCAGCTTACCTCACCAGTCATGCCTGCGTGTCATGGCTGCACACTCCGTGGCCAAAGTTTAGTTCTACTTTTCCTAAAAGTTAGCAAAGCCTGATGGCACCACTCTGGCTTGTGTTTTCAGAGGTAGATTTGTTGCCAGTTTGATTCTAATTTGCAGCTTATAATTATTAGGATCATTAACAGGTTTGGTTGCAGAGTTTGCCTTTCTATATTAATGTGGCAGTACACTACAAAGTGCTTTCAAGTGCATTAGTATTGCTTTAAAACTAAAGAGCTTAAATCAGAATACAGGGAAAAAACAGCTTAGAAGTGTCAACAACATACTACAATCACACTGTAGACACAGTGCACAGCTGCACTGAACACGCAGTAAGTGTTTAGGCAACATGCTGTAACTTACACTGTACTGTATTTTCTAACTGTTGGATATCTATTCTGTTATACAGTATTAAGGACTTTCTGACCAACAAAATATACTGTGAACCTCTCCAGCATACCAGCTTTTAACTAACTAACTAATATAACTAATATATTGTTACAGGATACAGTATCTTATTCTATATAAGATTTTTATCTAATTGGAAACTCTTTCCTTTCTTTAACAGCCTTGAGCTAGCCGCCCATGATTTCAAATCCAGATGGGATTACTGCATTTAGTACTGCACTAATATCACAAATGAATATGTGCCAAGGGCAGTGCTAGTAAGCACATTTTCTTACTATTTCAGCCTGGTTACACACTGAGTCTAGCTATCTGACTGGTGGCTGTAGCTTTATATAACACTTCAAGTGGTACCAGTCTTCTTATGTGATGCTTTTTCCTATAAATAAAACTGAGGAATTTAAATGCAATGAAGCTAACGTAACCAGTCACAACCACATCAGAAACCAGAGCAGCACATGAAGAGCACGTTCTGCATGTATAACACATGGTTGGTCATCTGGCCTACAGGGAGTGGAAGTCCATGTTCCAACGCTGTCCTGCTGTTTCCTGGCCTGCAGCCACACAACAGGAATCATTCTGTTTAAATTTCTAGCTCTCCATCAGCTTGACAGATTCACTCAAAGCTGAGTTTCAGATCAGGTGACTGCAGGGATTACTCCAAAATGTGCCACAGAGGGTTTTCAACCAAGCTGCAGATTTAGACTGGTGATTAGTTTTGTTGGTGTGTCAGCTTCTCCTGTTTTCTCCTGTGTGACATAACAAAACGCAAACCTTCCAGTTTCATTAACACCAGTACCACCTCTTCATGGGACAAACTCTTCTGAGGAACATGGAACACTCATGTATGTTTGACTGAAATGTATTTCTTCTGGGTTCCTTATTTGTGACATTAGTGTATCAATCCACCCACTGCTGTGCGCTCTGCTCTGTACTCACTCAGAGCTTTATTAACCAATAAAAGCTCACTTTTCTCACCAGAAATTAATCATTGCTCAAAGTCATATAATCCTTTCCAAAAAACTCTGCTGTCACACCTACAGTCAGACTATTTTTAGCATGATTCAGAGAACGCCTCAGAAGCTGCTAGCAAGAGGAGGAGGCTCTGGCAGTCAGAGGAGAGGCAGAGACTGGGACAGAGCCAAAGCCAACTGAGGCATACGACGCTGCACACTGAATAATTCAGCATGCAGCCTGACATGGTGGAGGTGGGGAGGGTGGGGTCACACTGCTGATTGACTGCATGTTTGGGGATGTTGTGGTCTGTGTGTGGAAATGTTTTGGCTTTTGTTCCAGGCTGCCAAGTCGTTTCAGCCTCCAGTGTGTGTGTTGTGAATGGCAGCATAATGAGCATATTGCTAACTGATTAACATGAAAGGCTGTTCTTTTTTATGTCTGTTGATGTTTTACCTCCTGTACTTCTTTCCTTCTTCTTTAGACTAGGCATGTTTCTAAAAATGTTCTTTTATATACTTTCTATATCAACATAACTGTAGCAGAGATCCTGCAGGTTCACCAAAAGACAGACAATTTAAAGACAGAATATAGATTAATAACTTTTTCACTCAAACCTTTTTTTTTTTTTTTTTACAGTAATTCCAAATTATACAAACCCTTGTAGACTGTATCTGCAGTAACAGAAACTGACTTTAACTCTTTTCTGTTTTTAAAAGGATTTTAACCAGGTTTAGAATTGGTGCCTCAAGTTAAGCTCATATTGCTCTGGGTTCTTTATAGTTTACAGACTGAACAGTGTCACATCCTTTATGACCACAGCTGTTTGGAAATACACAGTAACAGATGACTAAAGACTGAACGATTCCAATAAGTAAACCTTGCTTCAGATATTGTGTCACTTACTCTTCATCTTGCAGTCGCTCCTCGTCCTCCTGATTGTGTGACTGGTTGCGTATGGGCGCCAGGCCCTCCGTCTTGGTGTTGTAATTGTGGAAGCACACATTGAGCTTCTCGTCAAACTCATTTACCAGGTCCTCCATTGACTTGAAGCTCATCATCTCAGAGAAGTTTTCCAGTTCAGAGAACTCCTCACGGGTGATGGAGGCCAGGGGGACAGTGGTGGTGGTGGAGTAGGAGTCGTTGACGAGGCTTTGGTCCATCTCATCCATCCTACAGGGCCGGAGGTCCTCAAACTCCTCATCTAAGCACACAAGAGGGGCTTCCATAGTGTCCCCTATCAAGTTAATGTCTGAGTCCTGCAGGAAACAGAGTCATGCAGCATTTAATGAACTGATTTTCCTGAATTTTGAAGGGCTTTTAAATTCAAGACATTTTAAGTTTGAGCATATGTTGCTTAATAAGCCAAGGCCACAAATGTGTTGAAAGAAAAACCCGGTCAGTCACAGCACAAAGGTTTTTCATGATTTCCATCTGTCCCCATCTGCTTTATTAACCAGTATCCCAGAAGGATTTATCTGGTCTAGCCTAAATCATGCCTCTCTGTCCTCATGTGGAATGGCACCATCACGTCTAGACAAAGAGGAGATAGAGGTAGGTGTGCCAGAAGGGGACCAGGTCCCAAGGGGGACCAAACCAGTTTGCTTTACTGGTAAACCAGTTAATTAAGTACACCAACAATGATTTAACTGATGAGTGCTTCAGTGTTTTGGACATGAAATTATAGAACCATTTGTCAAAGTACATTGTATATTATAATCGTGCTATTTTTGCGTTGGTCAAAGCTTTGCTTGATATACACTGAAAAAATACTTAAAGAATTTTGGATTACATGAACATTTTCCATGCAGTTTTACTACATAATTGAACTGTAAAATATTTAATGGAATCTGGCCAAATCATTGGTATACATTTAGTTTATATCAAGCATATTTTCCTTAATGATTAATTATTTGAATTAAAAAAACAACCCCAAACCTTGGATTCCATACATTTCAGCTGATTATTATTTTTTTAATGGTTGTGTAAGAGCAATTTTAATCCACACCACAACCTTTCCTGGACATAACCATGCTTTTTATTACCTAAACCTAACCAATCAGGTTGAGATAGCATACATAAACACATATACTATACTGCTACATGCATGTGCTACTATAGACACACAATATAAGGATCCATATAATATTGATACATTTCATTTTCTGTTAATTAACTAAACTCATTAACTATCAATGTATCGTTTGTTCACAATAAATGCTACCAGAACACGTTCTTCTCATTCAGAGGGACTGACTCATGTTCCAGTGGTGATACAAACATATAGGTAAGGATCATTTTTTAACACCATCACCATTCGGACTATAAGGCGCACTTAAAATACTTTAATTTTCTCAAAAATTCACAGTGTGCCTTATGTATTCATTCTTGTGCTTACTGACCTCGAACTGATTTTATGTGGTACACAGCATGGAAAAATCTGTCAAAATGTTTTAGTATGACTTTTTAAGCTACAAAGCATTATGGCTACGGTAGTCAGGAGCCTCTCAGAGTAATACGTATGGTGTGTGTATAAGGACCCCAAAATGGCACCTGTTAAGACACATGCTTACAAAGCAGATTTCAGTCATGTTTTGTTATAATCCAGTGCGCCTTATAGTCTGAAAAATGCGGTATTTACCTTGGTATGTTTTATTTTTGCCTGTGAAATTAAGCGTAGCTTCAGAAGAACATAGAAAACTTACAGGATGAGGTATGTTAAATGTTCCCTTCGAGAAATTAGTTCTCAGATTCCTATGTTCAAAAGTTTATTCCATTAGTTTGTGTTTTAGCATGCGTTCAAGAGTTAGTGCCTAGTGTCAAACTTAATATCAAAATGTGCAAAAGATTAATAGAATTTATCTATTTTAATTGGTGAATTACTGTTACTGTTTACACAGTTTGTAGAATAAATATATAAATAAATAAATATCATACTTCAGTTAACTTGACTGAAGAGTAAAATCAGTATACACTGATAAATGTTAGTTAAAAATAGTATGTGTATGTGATTTAATTTAATAAAACCAGAGAGAGTGAAGGGTGCTGACAGTCAGTGCTGGAGTACATCTCTTCTGAGAAGTTGTGCTTTGCTCAGGCTGCCTGACGCAGTGTCAGACAGCAGTGAGGACTAATTTAGCTCCTTTGTGCTTTGCTGGACTGTGGCCTGGCGTAAATGGGTAAGTACAGAGAAGTCCATTTAAAAACAAGCTTGTGCGAGCCTCTTCCTTCTCATCGCTGCACTCAGCAAAGTGCTGCAGCCGGATATCGTCTTTCAGAATCTCTCCCTTACTTTCTTACTCTCCTCACTGTGTAGCTCGCTTACTTTGTTTGTTAGTGATCTTCCATTAATGGTCTTAACTCTTGTTTCAGTCCACACTGCAGTAGAAGACAAACACATACACATGTAATGGTGACTGACAACTTGTGTCTGTCAATAGGCCAAATTAGGTGGATCTGGTCTCCCAAATAAGGAGCACAGACATGGAAATTAGTGGCTGACTCAAACCTCGCCATGGGGACTCTTTGTAGGAGGAATTGATGAACTGCTGCTTGAAAATCTGGCAGGCTAAGAACAAAAATTGCAAATTCAATTTCTTAAGAACACTCATCCCATCATGCAGTAGCCTTTCTGCTTACTGCTGGGTCAGTTTAATAAGCTGGATGTGGAATATTTTGTCATCCACAGGAAAGGTGGGAGTTTACAGCATCCTTAACATTGGTGACAGTAGAGAGATGTAGCTGTTAGAGATGTGCAGGTACGTGTGTCTGTGTGTCAGCTTTTTTTGTATGTGACCTTCACAGAGAGTGGTAGTGGTCTCAGGTGTGCATGGAAGTGCCAATTGCATGAACTTATCAGAGGTCATTTAATGCAATGGAACCAAATCTGTAATTCCATTTTGAGTAGCATCTGCTGAATCAGACAAATCAAAGAGGAGCTCCCTTCTCTTTGATTTGTCATCTTTTATTGCTCAATTCATTTGAACATTTTAAAATGATGCCATGTTAAGTGCTTTTAAAATTAATAGGCTGTGGTGTATTAAGAATACAGAATGAAATGTCACATCTTTTACAGCCATCATTCTCTTAAGCGTATAAAAAATTCATATCAATGTGATTTTGTCCCACATAAATAGAACTGAAAAGGATTCCTTTTTAAATCAATATTGACTGCCGTGACAGAAATGGAAATCAAGCAAGTGCATGTCATCAGCTCATCATAGGGAGAAAAAAAAAGAGGTAATGGGGGAGGGAGAGAAGAGAGGAAACCATGGTTACAAGGCAAAGATGGAAGCAAGATGCAAACGAGGGTCTGGAATAACGGGAAGGACTGGAAGAACGGACATCGGGAGTAGAGTGCAGACAAGAAGACAAATTACCTGTGGTTAGAGGAGCCGTTTTTGTCCTGGCTTGGCGTGTAGGCAGGATCTTCTCAGAGAAGAAGAACAGGCACCTCCCTTCACAGCAAAACCCAGAGATGAGCAGCAGCAGTCGCATTCACTCCAGGGTAAAAAAACAGAGCGAGGGGAGAAATCAGGGAGGTGACGTGTAGTGTGAGCTTTGGTCTGTATCCCTTCCCTCACCCGTTAGCCCACAGACACCCTTATCTGTCCTCCTACAGCCCGTTGTTTTCCAATCAATAGGGAGCCAACCCAGCTCATTCAGAGCCTGCGCACTGCCAGGTCCTGTGACGATATCAGCTCTCCTCACCCTCCCTCTCCCCATGCTTGCTTCCCTCACTAACCTCTCTTTCTCTCTTTGTCCCGGCCCCTTCCTGCTCTCCCTGCCTGCCAGCATTAATTCCCTAATATTCATGAAGTAGGAAGGAGGGGAGGCAAGGGGCTTTGGTAGGAGATGATGTTTGTAGTGAGGTAGCCCACTGTGTACTCAGAGTGTGAGCATCTTTTGTTGTCTGCTTTGACATTCTGCCATAAACCTGAACTCACTAAGAGGAAAATATATATATTTTGTTAGCTTAAAATTAATTTTTCCTACGTATGTGTGTCTGTTTATATACATATATATCTCTTAAAAACATGCTTTGTTTTTTAAATGATGATGGAAATGCAAAGGAAAATGCAAAAATAGACACAAGGTAATGATTCATATACTGGAATATAAACCAGTGACACTCTTAGGTTTTCTCATGTGTATTCTCACATATACAAGTCAGATTTATCTTCAGTCCCCTTTTGAGTTGTTCCAAGAGTAAGAGTCGCAGTGTAAAGATTTGGGGGAAACAATCTGCCTGTTAAAATATGAATTTATCTTTTAGTAGCTCTGGGTTTCATCAGGATTTCTGCATATGTTTAAATTATGGTACACTTATCTTTTTGGGCTTGTAAGTAAATATACCTGAACACAAGAAGGCAAGAACACTGAGATAAACTAGGAAGCTCAAAGAAACCTGGTTCAAAACCTACCTGGATTTGAGGATTTTTAAATTTATCTCCAAAAAGTAATTGGCATTTCATAGCATTTTGAAAAGTTGGAATGCTATTTAAAAGGCAAACAAAAACAAGATTTACAAATCTGTTAAACCCAAACCCATTTACAACCCAACATAGAAAACATACGAAATGTTCAAACTGAGAGGTTTTACTGTTTATTTCTAAAAAATATTAGCTCATTAGTAAGTGGTGCTAAAAAGAAACAGCTTTGTAACTAGTTGGGTTAATAAGACGTAACATGACTGGGTATAATCTACAAAATGCATCTACAAAATGTTGAAAAATTTCAGAATAAGAAGAAGTTAAATGTGAACAGGATCCAGAAACCATCTTCTCCCAGCCAAAGTTTATTTAAAAAACACCATATGTTTTTCCTTAAACGGTGCATTTTCTCATATTTGGAGCAGTAATAAATAATGTGATTCCTTTTTCATCCAAGCCTGTGATTTAAATCCAGTTAATCCCTACTTCTGACTCTGTGGTCAAGGTTTAGACCTTTCAGAAAGGTCCATCTGGGCCAGCATGAACACGTGCACTCACGTAACAGTTTGTATGTTACTGTCACACTTTCTCTGATGCTCAAGTTTCCAAATATCAAAACTCGACCTTCACTTAGGCCAGGAACATCCAGCTTTGAGGTACATGAGAGGACTAGACTTATTAAAGGTTTTACAGAAAATAAGCAACCAGAGAGAGTTCTGTGCATGCTCGATTTGTATTTTCCCACTTATTTTAAACAGTGATGCTGTGACATTATTTGGACAATTTTTTCTGCAACCCAGCACTTAATGAATATTTTTATTTTGTATTTGGTGACTACCATACAAATGAAAAAATGTTAATGAATAATATCTTAGAACTGAAACTGGCAGCTTCAGCAGTCTCAGGCAGAGAGGAGTGTTGCGTATGACGTCAATACATAGGAGGTGCTGCCCCGGCCTGCTCACAGGCGTGCAGGGTAAAATCAGCATGCGCACTGCAACAAGCCAACAAAAGCCTGCACACACCAGTTTCATTAGCCTGGGTGAGCAGCTGCTTCTTCAAGCGAAAAAGAGAAAAAAAGGAAGAAAGGAGACATGTCCTGTCAGAGGCCTCGCATTACTACAGCAACACAGCTCACACAGTCCAGACTGGTTGCCATGGTTATACTGTAACAGCACTGGAAGAGGAATAACTCTATAACAAGGAAAGAACCCCACTGAGCAGCATATATATATATATATATATATATATATATATATATATATATATATATATATATATATATATATATATATATATATATATATATATATATATATATATATATATATATATATATATATATATATATATATATATGTACATATGCTAAATGAGGGTGGAGAAATTTCTGTGCAAATAGTCATGAACTACTACACAAAGAAAGCATTTTACTTAAAAATGGTGATAAAAAAAAAAGTACAACATATTAAAAAGTGCATGTTCCTGTGTTATTCCATGTAAACACGTTGCTATCGCGCCTCAGTGATGAGCACACCTTCAACCCACGAAGAATAGTCAACAAACAGCTGTCAGCTTTCACAGGACTTTCACACAAACTCAGTTAAATTATCATGACTTACTGCACACTGTGTCCCCAACCTGCTATAAAAATGTACTGATTGTTTATTTTAGGGCCACATGTAATCTTGTCACACCAGAAAACGTCTGTTTCTTTAAAGGGTTCCACCTATAATTGTCCTCGCACTTATAATTGTGCACCAAACCAAACGATCATATGATATCATTTGGGTTGCTGTGCTGAAAACAAATACATGTTTTTCCCTGAGCCTGGTTCTGCCGGAGGTTTCTTCCTTTTAAAGGGGAGTTTTTCCTTCCCACTGTCGCCAAAGTGCTTGCTCATAGGGGGTCATATGATTGTTGGGTTTTTCACTGTATCAATTATTATAGGGTATACTGTACAATATAAAGCGCCTTGAGGCGACTTTTGTTGTGATTTGGCGCTGTATAAATAAATTGAATTGAATGTATGTTCTATTTATAATAGAATTTTTCTTCTGATAAGGCATGAGCCAACGAGGCGGTATGTTTTTTCGCTTGTTTGTTAGTGGGATTATATGTAACCACAAAGCCAAAGTTTAGGAAACTTGGTGGAGAGTAGGAGCATGGGAAATGGAAGAATGTTACATTTTGGTCCAGAACCTGATCACAGTCTTTAAAATTGGTTATTCACAGACGATCCTCTTCCTGAGTGTCCTTCTAGTTTAAATATGTATTTTTTTTATTCCTGACAAAACAAACTATAAAATCATGTCTGTGTCTAAGTAATTTGGTAGATAATAATAATAATGTATACTTTATTGATCCTCGTGGGGAAATTCCTCTCTGTTTTACACCATTCACTCAGTGAAGCAGTGGGCAGCCATTGGGCGCCTGGGGAGCAGTGTGTAGGGACGGTACCTTGCTCAGGGGTACTTCAGTTCAGTGGATTCGAACCCCCGACTTTCCGATCATGGGGCCACCACTCTACCTACTGAGCTATCCTCCTCATCCTGGAATCCACTACAGTGAGTACTTTGCTGCCATCTTGTGGTGATGACAGGGATATCATATTAACTTACTGAAATGTCTCACATTTTATAACTGAATGATCCAAGGTAACAAAAATACAGACAGAAGTACAGATACTTGTGTTAAAAAATACTCTAGTAAAAGTTGAAGTACTTTTTTACTCAAGTAAAAGTGAAAAAGTACAGACTCTGAAATGTACTCAAAGTAGAAACAGGCAGCAGATAAAGTATTTTCTGTTGCCAACATGGAAGAGGATGACACCTAAACAGAAAAATGAGAACAGTCAGGGGTTACAGTGGCATTTGGCAACACTAAGATCTGTAGCTTTCAATTTCAGGTATGACAACGTGATGAAAGTCTTTTTTATTAAATTTCATGAAAATAGGCTTCCAGTACAATATTCTGAACAGATTCTGAACACTCTACATTTGACGAATTTTTTAATGCTTGTATTGTTAAACAGGAAGTGAAGTCTTCTTAAAATGCTTTAGATGGCAATAAATTAATGCAAACTAGAAACAAAAACTGCTGCTGAGTGATTGTGTGAAGGATGGAGGCTTGAACGAAAGAAAGTATTTATATTAAAACATTTTATATGTATGCAAGTTCCTTTACAGACAGATCAGTCAACATCTGGTTAACATAGATCTATGGCAGAGCCCAGAAAGATCAGCAGCAGACTCGGAATAGCAGAACATTTAACAATCCTGAACTCTATTAGATAGCACACACATCAGAACACTGCAAAAGACATGAGTAATGTTCACAATATTCTCTTATTTTAAAAATGAAGAAACTGAATGTTTTACTGCCTGAAACCCAGACGGAGCTGTGCTGATGCTGTGGATGTGAAAACACACAGGATTCTTTATTCTTTTCGATTCATACAACCATGTACAAACTGTTAGATTGGATCATTATATTCATCAGATATTATTGGGAGGTTTAATGCGCTTTATAGTTAAACCCTAAAGTCCTTTGGTGCCCATCAGAACCATACTGCTATTTCTAATCTGCATACAAATATTCTTTCATACCTGTGTTGCTCTTTTAAGATTTGCATAATCACAAAGCACAATACATTCATGCTGATGTACTGTTGAGCCAAGCTTGTCTACTCACAAAAAGGAGCACTCTTAAAGACCTCAGTACAGGATTTGGTGGAATTTTGCCAAAGATTTACACAGAACAAAAATACTATATTAGAACATAAAACTGAAAGCAACAAATGGTCAACCTTATGCTACTGAGGTCATGGACAGGTGTGAGGTCATGTCATGATTTGTGAACTATTCATTTCAAATGTTTAAAAATATATCAGGTTTTAAATTATCTTCTTACAGGATTATCAACTCTGAAACCTCCTCCTGTAAAATGG
Organism: Oreochromis aureus; assembly: GCF_013358895.1. Taxonomy (NCBI): domain Eukaryota; kingdom Metazoa; phylum Chordata; class Actinopteri; order Cichliformes; family Cichlidae; genus Oreochromis; species Oreochromis aureus. The sequence goes on along the minus strand of NC_052951.1, from coordinate 4,810,095 downwards.
GGTTTGCTGCTCAGCTGAGGCAGAAGCTCCGGGTGCTCCACCTTGATCTTTGTCCTCTGCTCACTGAGGAGACACACAGTGAACGAAAAGATGAGCAGCTCAATGTTTTCTCAGTGCGTTATATACTGGAGCTTTTAATTAGAACAAAGATCAGCCTCACCTTTGGAGCTTTTTCTCACTTAGGTACTTCTTCGTAACGTTTGCTAGCTCCATGGCCAGTCTTTGATTCTCACTTTTATACTCATTCATCTTCGAGTCAAGCATTCTCAACTCTGCTATCAGTGCCTGAAAAATTAGATGGAAAAACATCTTTTTGTCAGAGATGTGAGAAACCAGTGCCATCTATCTAAATAGATATTAAAAAAATACTGTCTTGAATGTTGGTGCCATTTTTTTGACTTAAAAAAATCATCTGATTGAAGTCATTATTTATATCAAAAAGTAAACACAAATGATACAGATCTGGGATTTTCTGCACAAGACCTTGAGCTTTTTGGTTCTGTCTCGGATGGTCCACTGACACTGCTGGAGCTGCTCGGCTGCCTCAGGACCCGGCTGCCGGGCCAGAATGTGCTTTAGCTCCACATACAGCTTCTCCTTTTCCTTCATTGTAAAATTAAAAGAAAGGAAATTATGGGTAAAGTACAGGGCTTGAAAGAAGACCATGCATCTGTGAGTCACACTTATTTTTATGAGTAAACTTGAAAAGACAAATGATCCAAAGACGCTTCTGCAGGTACAAAGCAAAGATCATTATTTAGATCAGTTAGTTTAAAACAAGTGTTCACCTGCAACAAGAGCTCACGTTCCTCAAGGTCTTGGGTTTTGGCGATCAGGCGCTTTTGTAAGGACTGAATCTTACGGATGAGCTCGTATTTACCAGGGTCACTCCCCTGCAAGTCAGTCATTTAGAACATGTGAAAAAGAAAAGCTAGTGCTATGAAAGTTTCGAGCTAACAGAAGGATAAATCATTCACCTCTAGTCGCCTCCATCTGTGAATATTTATAGGCTTCAGTTGCTCCTCAAGCACGCTGTTCCTTGCTCTCTCTCTGAGCAGCTGCCTCTGCAGATGAAACAGCTCTTGCCTAAAATACAGGATTACATATTAACATAATTTCAAACTGGAGGCATAAACAACAGTCTACTGCTTCACTCTATTAATTAAGACTTTAAAAATAAATCCATTGTGAAAATATCACAAGAAATACTGGAATCTTATAAAGGATCTATTTGAAATAATTTACTGTTTGACAGCAGCGATTCCTACCTAACACTCTTTCCATCTCACTCCTTTTGGCTCTTTTACTCTAAATACTGGTCTCTGCGGGTCACCTCATTCCTTTTCCTTTTTGTGCTCAATGCTTGTATCTTGCCTTCCTCCTCATTCTTCCCTATTGGCCACAAATGCCTCCCTTTACCTCAGCTCCTCCGTATTGGGCAAAGTCTTGTCAAGGATGCTCTTCTTGTGTCTGAGCCTCTTGATCTCCAGCTTGAGCAGGCGGATGTCTTCGATCCTCTGCTTGTAGTGAAAGTCCCCCTTGCTCAGGATTGACTGCTGGATTCTGATCTTCTCATACAACAGTGTACGCTCGTCATTGCTATGCAGCAGCTGCTTGCCCAGGCTGTCCCGCTCTCTGATCACCTTGAGAGAACACATAATCAGAACCTCTTTCTCTGTCTCTCTCTACCCGTCTATATTTCTCCTTCTTTACCTGTTCCAGTTGTTTCTTCTGTTGGATCTGCTCAGCATCGGCGTCCGATATTATCTTCTGCAGTTTTTGCTGCTCTGTTTTCTGGCTGTCTACACACTGCTTTGTTTCTTCCAGCTGGAGCTTGATCAGCTGCAGTTCTGCCTGTAGGAAATACAGGAAATGTAGATAGGAGCAAACATGGATTCAGTTCAGTTCAAGACAATTTTATTTATATAGCACCAATTTACATGTATATATTGAAATCTGTCAGCTAGATATGATTCAAATCACTCCAGTGGTTTAATACCTGTGGGTGAAAGCCATCTGCTGTAATGAAATTTATTCTCTCATGCTGTGAAGTGCATCATTATAAAATTAAAGGCAATCAAAAAATTGGCAGAGGGAAAGGATTTTCAGGAAATACTGTTCAGCCTCATATGTCAAGACAAGTGATTAGAAGCAATGCCAACTGAGTCTAATAAAAAGGCTTTTATTTTCAAAATCACATGGATGTTTAAACAACCTACAATAATTATTTTTTTCAGAGCTGAGCAATAAATCAGATATAAAATCTCTCAATTCATCAATATGATCACAGTAAAGTTATGGTTACAGTGTAACTCTTTACACGTGTTACACGGCTTCATTTTGGGTGTTTTTATATTACCAGTGTTTACAATTATGATTTATTAAATGAACTTCAGAGATGCTGTGTTCCCGAACATTGCAAGAGTTAAAGTGGAAACTGTTTGGTGAGAAGGCAAAAAAGTGGACAGAAGAGCAAGGACCACTTCTTAATAAAACTTTCACCACTGTGATTGGTTGGCTACAATCTTTTTAAAATGCCAAACCCAGTAATGAAGTGGCATCTTTCACAGGGTATTTAAGGTACTCTCTGTGGTCACTCTCCTCTACTTTGCATTGTCTCACAGCAAACATGATTAAAACAGAGGCAAAAAACAGAGAGAAAATCAACCATTCATACTCCCATCCACATCTAAGAAGCACCACCCAAACAGTCACAGGGAGAAACTCCACACAGCTGGTGTAAACCCAGGATCTTCTAGCTTGGAAGTGACTGTGTTAACCAACTGAATAAGCATTTTCTTGTAAAACACTTCCCTCTACTGGTAAAAGTTTTAGTTACATTTTGCAGAAGGCATTTTGCACTATTAAATAAAAGCATTTATTAAAAAAAATTTAATCCATTAAATCAATTTTAGAAAACAGTGCAAAGCCAAAACCATCCAGAATGGCTATGGTGGGATTCAAATGAATATATATTTTCCCAAGAGTCAAGTTACTAAAAAGGCAGATCAGCAGATAAATACAGACGAGGTCAGACCCAGAATCCATTAGGAACCCTTGTGGAACCTTTCTGTACCTTGAGGGTCTCGTTTTCTTTCTCTAAGCGTTTGTGCTCCTGTTGATCCTTGGCAAGGGCCAGCTCCTTCACACTGATCTCATCTCTGAGTCGGGTGACCTGGTTGCTCATGGTCTTCATCTTCCTTTTCATCTCTGCAATCTCTTCCTAAGGGAGAAAGATAGAACACAATGACCAGACAGGAAAGGGAAGAAGAGAAAAGTTGAAGAGGAATTACAATATAAACATTTGTAAATATGGTGTGTTCAACCTTTTCCCTGGTGTAATTAAGCCCTGCTGAGTGATGACACCAGCAGTGATTCATCACTTTGCTATTACCTGAGTTTCAATGAGGTTTTTGCTGTAGAGGTTCCTTTCAGACACGACAGTCTCCAGTACGTTCTCGTGCTGTTTGAGCTTGCACGCAGCCTCGGTGACCTTCTTCTTCCAGTCAAATATTTCTGTCTCTCTAACTTCTACATCATTCATTTTTTGTTGTACCTGTGGAAAGATGAAACGTCCCATTTATAAAAAAAATGAACAAGCAAATCCAGGAGACTAGCTCCTCCTGCATGACCTGCCTTCTGCATGAGGCTGCTGGTCTCGTTGATGTAGCGGTCACGTTCTTTCTCCAGCTGCTGGATGATTTTGCGCTGCTTCTGGGCCTCCTGGCGGTAGCCGCTGATCTCGTGCTCCAACGTTTTCTTGTCCTGCTCAAGGAGCTTGACAAGGTTTTGCTGCTTCTCAGTTGACTGCACAGCTTTGATTAAGTTCTGCTCATGGGAATACAAGCATAAAAACAGTAAGCATTAACACAGGCTCCAGCTGCTGAGGACCAAAAAGAAGACACACTCATTTAGTACTGTTGTACAGAAACAACTGGTTACTGAATATGAAGAGTGATTGAGATAAGTACCCTGTAGACCTCCTCTATATCAGTCAATCATAATCACACATTTATCACAACAAAAAATAAATAACAAAAATTCTGAATTAAAAACTGAGAAGTTTGACTATTTTTTGAAACATATGTTCTTGAGTTTGATGTCAGCCAAATGTTTTAAAAAATCCTGTGTGTACACAGTCAACAGTGTGGAAACCAGTACTGAATCTCTTCTGGTATTACAAACAAAATGATTTTGTGTATGTCTGCATGAAAAATAATATCAATATCGAATGTGTTTTGTCACCAGATTAAAAAATACAAGGTAAAACTCCTCCATCCATAGAAAAGGGAGATATAAACAACATCCAGAACCACTGCTAATCTCCCAGAGCACAAAATCTTTTAAAACTGGTCTGTGATCTGAATACTCAGATGCCACATCCTCAACAGCAACCATCCAGCTTAAAGCTTTCTTCTTGGTAGAGAAAAAAATAGATCCATGAAAAGCCTTCACGATTCTGATCCAGCCACAGGAGCACCACAAGCCAGGGTACTCTTAGTCTGGTTCTTAGCCTGGATTAATGGGGAGGGTTGTGTCAGAAAGGGCATCTGGTGTAAAACCTTTCTCAAATCAAATATGTGTGTCATCAGGAATGAGATTTCCACACTGGATCGCTCAGGGCCCAGGTTAACAACAAATCACCTTGGGTGCTGTTGGGCAGTGCCGATGGAAACTGTGCTACTCTTGGCTGAAGATAAAGTGGGAGGAGGGGGACAAGGTGTGTTAAAAGGCAACGAGAGAGAAGGAAAGTCAGGAGTGTCGAGGTGAGAGTAGGGGTTTTAAATATAAAGATTATGACTGATAAAGCGAGAGAGAACAAAGGCTGATATAAGGCAGGGGTCTCCAACTCCAGTCTTCGAGAGCTACTGTCCTGCAGCTTTTAGATGCATTCTTGTTCCAACATACCTGAATCAAATTAATGGCTTGTTACTTTGCCAAACTGGAAGATATGCCGAAGAGCTTATTCAACCATTTGATTCAGCTGTGTTGGAATAGGGATGCTAGGAATCAAAAAGCTGCAGGGCAGTACCTCTCAAGGACTAGAGTTGGAGACCCCCGATTGTGGGTGGATGCAAACTGTCCCACCATGGTGTAGATAGGAAACAAAATGGAGTAGAGGTAATCTTGAAGGGTGAGCATGGTGGAGGTAAAGAGAGTGTCAGAAAGGGCGATGTGAAGCTGGAAAGCAGGTGATGTTGAATGTTGTCAGTGCATATCCTCACTTAGAGGAGAAAGAGGAATTCTGGAGTAATTCTGGAAGACTAGGTGTAAGACAAAGAACGAGGTAGCACAGGCAAGGAAAAAAAGTTTATAAAGGGTTGTATGGAAGAGTGGGCACTAAGGAAGAAGAAAAGCAGTTGGTTCAGATGACATACCTTTGGAGGTATGAGGATATCTAGGAGAGAGGGCAGTCTAATGTTTAACCAGATTGTTTACCACAATTTTAGTGAGTGAGAAAATGCCTGAGAAATGAAGAAGTGTACTAAAACCAATATTCAAGCACAACGGTGGTATGCTGAACTGTAATAACTACATGGGGCTAAAGCTCTGACCCCCTTCTTATTTGCAGTGTTAATGAACAGGTTGACAGATGAGGTCAGGCAGAAATATTTTGTGCACTATGATGTTTGCAGATGATGTCATGATCTGGCAGTAGATGGAAGAGAGATGGAGGTATGCTCTGAAGAGAAGAGGAATGAAAGTCAGTAGAAGCAGACAGAATTAGTGTGTAAAAGTGCAAATAGAACAGAAGGTGGACAAGTTAAAAAACCTGGGGTCAAATGTCCAAAGCAATGAACAAGAGAAGTGAAAAACTCCAGGTGTTAAACAGGACTCCAGTCCAGACCTTTTGCACATTGATAACATAAGGACACACCAAGCAGCTGAGCAGTTGAAATCCTATGCAAACGGGCAAGCATATCAATATTGGCCTCACCAGTTCCTAAACACTTATAAAGCCTACCTACCTACATAACAAAATTTGATTCGTTAAAAGGGTACTGGCAGGTTCCTCTAGCTAGTAGAGCCTCTAATATTTCAGCTTTTGTTACTCCAGACCATTTCCTGCAGTACACAGTAATGGAATTTGGTATGCGAAATGCACCAGCCACTTTCCAACGGCTTATGAACTCTGTGTTAGCAGGCATTAAAAACTGTAACGTGTGTTTGGATGATATCGTGATATATCTGTTGTGCTGGAATGAGCACATTAGCACACTGAGGAATGTTTTTGCTCATTTAGCCCAGGCTTCCCTATCCCTGAACCTGGCAAAATGTGAATTTGCCAAGGCGGTAGTGACATACCTCAGCAAGCAAGTGGGACACTGCCAGGTGGGCCCGGTAAATGCGAAGGTGGAAGGTGTCCTGAGCTACCCTGTGCCCACCACAAGACGGGATCTCAGGCGCTTCTTGGGTCTAGTGGGGTACTACAGATGTTTCTGCCTGAATTTTTCGACAGTAGTGGCTCCTTTGACTTGTTTGTGCAGTCCAAAGGAACCCTTCGTATGGACTGCCGAGTGACAACATGCGATGACTGTGCCAAGTCTCTCCTTTGCAGTGCCCCTGTACTGGCTGCTCTGGACTTCAGCAAGGCCTTCAAGCTGGAAGTGGACGCAAGCGCTACTGGTGCTGGGGCAGTACTGCTACAGGCTGTAGCTGATGGCATCAGTCACCCGGTTTCCTACTTCTCAGCTAAATTCAAGCCTCATCAACTCAACTACTCCACCACTGAGAAGGAAACGCTGGCCATGTTGCTTGCTTTGCAGCATTTCGACGTGTACGTGGGATCAACCACCACTCCTGTTATGGTTTATACTGACCATAACCCTCAGGTATTTCTAAAACACATGTACAATCACAAACAGAGATTGATGAGGTGCTTGCTCAAGAGTACAACATAGACATCAGACATAAGAGAGGTATGGATAATGTGGTAACTGATGCACTGTCCAGGACGTAGTGTTGACCTCCCTAATGAACTTGGTGGTATGTGTCAAAACTATGTCTGTTTTACTTTATGTAATATTTTATGTGGGGGGTTGTTACAGTCGCTGACCTCTAGTGGCTCTCCCTATGTGAGAGAGAGCCTTTTCTCCCTTTCCTGTGTTCCAGGTCTGCCTCATGAGCTGCAGCTGAGGTGTGTTGCAGCTCGTCAGCCACGGCATATAGACTGCCATCTCAAACCACCATGCCTTTTCTTCTTCCCCCTTTTTGCCTAAGCTGTGAGCTGCAGTGGTTTGGGCAGCAAGTTACAGCTGTGTGTGTGTGTGTGTGAATTTACAACTTTGGTGTAACCTTGGTGTGTGGTTTTTTTTGTTTGTTTTTTTATCTCGTGAGTGAGGGTGTGCCTTTACTAAGATAACTGTGAACCACAGTGGAAGCAGGTAGGGGTTCTCTGCCATTTTTGTTTCAATTGTTTTCTCCTGTTTTGTGGCTAGTCAGAGAGAACAGCCAATGTATTTTTGTTTTTCGATAGAGAGATCTCAGTTTGTTTTTAGTTAGAAAGGGGGTGTTTTGTTTGTTGTTTTGGCCTTGGAGACCCTGACAAACAGAGCTTCCCTGTGTTCATACTTGCTTAAGAAGTTTTGTGTAATGAATCATGTTTTACTGACATCTACCTTGCGGCAGTTTATCATTTCTTTTTCACTTTCTGTTACCCCCCACCCCACACTTCGCTTTTAAGTGTGGCATAACATGCTCATAAAAGAACAGGTGAGATGACCCAGCAGCTTTCAATTTTTGTCAAAAGTGCAGAACTCAAACTATATCATCATAGTTTCAATCCTAACAGTGCAGTTAAGTGGACTTTATTGAAGGTTTCATACATATAGCCCTATACCACAAAAAAAATTAAAGCCAACAAAATACCCATGCTTATGTACTGGACACCTCTCACTGTAAATGAACATGATATTGTTCAGCCATAGTAAAAAGCACAAAAGCAAACATTTTCTGTTATACAGTAAATCATCTCAATACATATTTGGGGTTCAGGTATTTGTTTTAGTCTTTGTATTTGTTTATATTGCAAAGGAGCATTTGCTAGTGTCAGGAAATCAATATCCTTATTTTCCTATTATATTGTTTTATGTACTTTAATAATGAAGGCTTGTAGAGCAAGGCCACCTTTGACTCACAAACTAAGTGCTCAGCCAGACTGAAAAACAGGAAGTTTTAGTGCACAGGCATATTAATAGATAAGACACAGAAAAGAGGAACTTTCCATATAAGCAATGTTTGAGACTGTGTGATGTGTAAAGTACCAAAATAACACCTATATGAGACAGTTTATGATTCTAATGTTAGAGCTCTTGCAACTGGCGTTTGAGCTGTGCAGGGGTCACTCTCTTCTGGAAGATGATTGAATAAAAAGAAATATAAATGTTTTAACACACTATGAGTCGGTTTTCTCTGTTCTATCATGGGGACAAAAGGATCGGGGTTTAATACTAGCAATGGTTTATGCTGCTCTCCCAAACGGCAGGGATGATTACACAGTATTATAATTATAACCTCCGAGGGTTAAAAAGGTTTTGTTGTAATCAGATTCAAAATGAGCACATTCTATAAAATGTCCCAGCTTGGTTTATAGTGTGTCACAGCACTATAAGCTATAACGGATACCTTATTTAAGATGTCTCTCTCTCGGATCAGCTCATCTATGGCTTTCTTGTCAGCTTCTACTTGCTTCTGAGACAATTCAAGATCTGTAGAGGAAGAAGGGTGGTGATTACTATATGTACTGATGGTCAGTTGTGTTGAACATTTCAAAATTGACCATTTTTTCTTCCATCAGTGTGGCGCTGTGTCATCTGAAGTCATTTCTCAGGCCTAGAAATTGCTCTGAAAAATTACAATGCAATTTAGAAGGCTTTCTGGTGTCTCACTCCTTAATGAAAATGATGGCAGCACATAACTTAAACTAACACTTAGTGCTGCATCCCTCTACTCTGCTCTGATCAGGTGTTTGTGTGCATTTCTAACAATCATAACACTTACTTTTTGGCCTCATTATGTCAGCCACCAATACAATATGTATCCAAGGCCACGAAAGAAACACGTTCTCCAAATTCCTTCAAAGGGTTTTTCATTGCAGGATTTACAGTGGCTTGCAAAAGTATTCGGCCCCCTTAATTGCAGCAAAAGGTGGTTCTACAAAGTATTGACTCAGGAGGCTGAATAATTATGCACACCCCACTTTTCAGTTATTTATTTGTAAAAAATGTCTGGAATCATGTATGATTTTCTTTCCACTTCTCACGTGTACACCACTTTGTTTTGGTCTTTCACGTGGAATTCCAATAAAATTGATTCGTGTTTGTGGCTGTAATGTGACAAAATGTGGAAAAGTTCAAGGGGGCCAAATACTTTTGCAAGCCACTGTAGTTCGTAATACCAAAAAGCCACTTACATTCTGGCTTTTTTAACATAGTGATTACTGTCACTGCCTCAAAAATATATATTATTCAGTATATGCCTGTAAAAGTTCTACTTCAAATCTGCAGATGTAAGACGGTCATTTATGTTGCAAAGTGCTTGTGTGTTTCATGAGTCATAAGGTGAGCTCCTTTACCTTTCTCCAGACCAGCGATCTGTGCTTTCAGGGTCTCCCGTTGCACATCCACATCAGCTTTCTGATCCTCTATCTGGTGAAACTTCTTCTGGATGGCTTCTCTCATCTTTGTTTGTTTGGCAACTTCCTGACGCAACTGACTCACCTCCTCCTCTCTCATCTGACCAGTGGGGGCAGCAGGGTGTTTGAAACATTACACACAGTGATGGAAGAGGGATATGGACAGCATATGTCATTGTACATGCATAGGACACTGACTCTGACTACATTCTGATATATCTCTTAATGAACTCTCTGAACAGTACCATGTTGTGACTCTGTTTAAGTGTACATTAGTGGACAACAGTGTACCTTAAGCTCATTTATATTCTGTTGATTTTGCAGGGAGAGGTGTTCTTTGGTTGATGACAGCTGCTCACACTCGTGCTGCAGCTTGGTGTTCTTCGCCTGCATCTGCTCCAACTCCTTGGCTGACTTTTCATTCAAAATCTGTTGCAGTTAGAGAACAAATATGTATTCTTTCATTCAAATCAATTCAATTTTATTCACATATTGCCAAGTCACAAAAACCTCACCTTTAGGTAAGGACCCTAAAATATTAGAAAGAGGCCCTGAGTAAATGTGGTTATCCCAGATGGACATTTGTCAAAGCTCGGAAGGTGCCTAAAAAAAGCTCCAGCCGATCCAGGAGGGAAGGACAACTGCTGCCAAGAGAAAACCCGTAGTGATCCTGTACGTGTCAGGAGTATCGGAACAGTTGAGACACATTTTTTTCTAAACATTTTTTCTCTGTGGCTTTAAACCCCAAAACAAGCTTTGCCAAAAATTGGTCCACCCCGAGGATCGGGTCCCCCGACACAAACACAGTAATATAGTGTACGCTGTTAAGTGCCAGGAGGATTGCCATGATTTATACATCGGGGAAACCAAACAATCTCTGGTGAAGCACAGAAGAGCTAACTCGTCAGGCCAGGACTCCACAGTCTGCTTACACCTACAGGCCAGTGGACACTCTTTCAATGACGAGGACGTACACATCCTGGACAGGGAGGAACGCTGGTTTGAGTCAAGGAGGCCATTTACGTGAAAAGGGAAAGAGCCTCTCTGAATCAAGGAAGGGGGCTAAGTGTACATCTGTCATCATCTTATAATGCTGTGATTGCAGCCATTCCCCAACTCTCTGTGAATGGTACTCATGGCCATTGATCAATGATCAGTGGTTGTTGATCAATGGTCATGATCAAGGAACTGACCTCACAGCACATTGTTCATTCTGTGGGCTAGCTTCAGTTATTGTGCAAATGTGCTGTTTATAAAATTGGGGAAACCTGCAGTCAGCTGAGACTGAAGAAGTCACTTGGATGAGTGACCAAACGTTTCTCCCACTGAAAACGGTACGTCCAACCTTTTGGGATTTACTTACCTGGATGATTGAGCATGCATCAAGACAGTACTAGAAAGAAACTCTGTCACTGCAACTCTGCTCTGCCACCTCCAGCTCAGTTTCCTGTCTTTTTTTTAGTGGCAGCATCAAAACCATACAAAACCTCACTACCAACTTGTGAAAATTCCCTTTCACTCGTGCTGCTGTCTTTCTATCCCAAATCACCCCTTGCACTTGTTTCCACCCACTCTGCCCTGACTGCACACTCTTCTTCACTTCTTTTTTGGACTGTCTGTTACTTTGTATGGAAGTAACAAGTATGGAAGTTTTGGAATTGAAACAGAGGAGCTAATTCTACATTATACTTATTTGTAAAGGTAATTATTACAAATTCTAGTATTTAAAGTAAGAAAAAGTTATTTTTCGCAAGAATTTGAGGCATTTCTTTTTCTTTTAAGCACAACACATCTAAATATGTAAAATACACGATATACAACTAACAAAAAAGATTTATGCAATAATAACCTACGGTTTTAACTGAGACAATAAATATGATAGCAGATATTTTTGAACATGTCACACCAGAAAGATAATCCATCCCACTCCCTTGCTTACTTTTAGCTCTTTTAGCTGCTGCTCCAGTTTCTGCTGCTCCTCTTTAGCCTTTTGGCCTTGCAGATTCAGAGCTTTGATTTCACCCATCCTGGCCTCCATACCGACATGCAGCTGCTTTACCTCCTTATCCAGCTTTTCCTTCAGCCTCATCTCGCGGGAAATCTCATTCTGTTGCACCTGAAGCTCCTGTTGGAGCTGGGTTTAGACAGGAGACAAGCAGCAGTCTGGAGTTAGAGTGGAATTTTATTGTGTTTATCAGAGTCAATGGTCATGAAATCCTACCTCGAGACCAAAACATGCAAATAGAAAATGCATGAAATCATCTATTGAACCAGAAAATACTACATTAGTGCATGTTTATGTGTATTGGGGGGTTTTTTTCTTAGCTAAAAGTGCTTCAAATGGCCATCTGTACATATACTGAGACAGGGGTAATACTGTATCATTATTCATTTAAATATGTAATTACAGACACCCATTATTAAAAGAGTTTCTTTTTTTGCAGGCAAAGTTTCAATCGCTGATCCTTGTGTGTTGCATTATTAGATACAAATGTTTTTACCTGTGAAATATTCTCTATGGCACGCTCTCGTTTGGCCTCTATCTCTTGCTGGGTTGCAATGGCTTTGTTTAGTTTTTCTCTCAGACCCTCTGCTGTAGTCAGCAGCTGATCCCTCTCTTTGGTCAGCTCATCAATCATGTTAAATAGATCACTAAAAACCAAAAGAAAAAAACACACACACACACGTTAAAAATGGTCTAATCCACTTAATCCAACATCTGTACAGTCAAAAAAAAGGGCAACAGACACACTTCTGTTCTTGGTCCCTGGAAAACCCAGTCTGAATTTCAGCCATTATTGTTAGGTTGGAAACATCTTCTTGTAGTTTCCTGATTGTCTCTTTGTCCTTCTTCTCTTTATCATGAGCAGCATCAACCATTTTCCAGGCTTTATCCAGCTCCTACAATGTAAGCAAATTATTTTCTTTAGCAGAAGCTACATAATAAAGAAAATGTTAAAAAAAAACAACACCAAAAAAAATTTCTATACCCGTCACCTCATGATCAGAAAATTATTGCTATGGTCAAGCACCTAAATGAATAAGCTATTCTGCACTATGCTGTAGTTCTTGTGTTTGGGGCACATACCCTTTTTAGTGATGTTATTGTTGTTGCATCTTCCTGAGATAATTTCAGGGCTGCAGCCACCTTAGTTGAGGTGGACACAATCTCTGCATTCAGCTCTCTGCATTTAGACATTAGCCTCTTTTCGTTCTCTCTTGACTTCTTCAGCACATGGATGAGCTTCTCGTACTCCACCCGGATTTTGTCCATGCTCGCATCGCCAACCAGCTCACTGAGGACCACCTGAAACTCTGCCAAGGACTCAAAAGAGTCTTCTCCTGTTGACCCCGTCTCCTGGAAACACAGCAGGTAAACTGTAAGTCTATCAGTCATATCAACTGTATTTAAAGCACATTTAAAACGTATCATAAACCCTTTAACAAAAATCAAAGTAAGCACCTATTTTAAAGCACATTTAAATAAAAAGACAAGCAAATCCTACAATAAAATTTACATTTTATTAAAAATTAATAAATTATATTAATTTTATTAAATTAAATGAAGATTTGGACAGAATATGTGAGCACCAATAAGAAAATCTGACTGGATAGAAACAAAAAACAAACAAACAAACAAGAGGCTCCCTGACTAAAAGCAAGTGGAAATAATATTTGAGCTGTTGGAGGGCACTTTTTGTGGAAGGCCAGACTATTTCAGGGTCTGGGGGCAACAGCTGTGTCTTAAACCAATTCAGGACTTCTACAAAGCCACGCTGTTGTAATATATACAGCATTTTCTCCTTGAAATATGCAAGGCTTTCCCAGAAAAGACATTATCTGGATGACAGCATATGTTGCTCTCAAACGTGCTCATACCTCTCAGCATTGATAATGCCTGTCCAGATGTGCAAGCTGCCAATTCCATTATCACTAATGCATCTCCATACTATCAGATATGCAGGCCTTTGAAGTGATAGCAAGAAGCCAGATGGTACCTCTCTTCTTTATTCAAGAAGATGCAGTGTCCATGCACTTCCAACACTAGTTTCAAACTTTGATTCATCTGGCCACAGAACAGTTTTTCACTTTGCCTCAATCAATTTTAAATAAACTTTGGCAATTTGTCCAAACTGTGTTCTCGCACAGAGAAACGCTGCTGAGCCCATGCAATGATTTCCATGATAGAGTCCTGCTGTTTTTTAATGTAACGCTGCTTGAATGACCAAAGACTGTCGGACTCCAATACTGGTTTTTAGCCTTGCACAGATATTTATCTTTACTTCTGAGAGCTTCTGCTTCTCTAAGCTGCTCTTTTTATAGCCAGTCATATTACTGAACTGTTGCCAGTTAACTTAATTGCTTGCAAAAAATGTTCCCCATGCTGTTTCTTTTTAGTACCACTTACTTTTCCAGCCTTTTTTGCCCTGTTCCAGATTTTTTGAGACTTGTTACTGTTATCAAATTCAAAATGATCTAATATTTTTCATGAAATAGTAAAATGTCTCACGTTAAAAAAAAACTGATATATTTTCTCTGTTCTGTTATAAATAAAATATGAGTGTATGACATTTTTTACATAGACTCATGAGGACACTGAGACAATCCTTTCTACAACAGATGAGCCCACTACTTACTTTATGCTATTATGAGCTAAGTCTAAAATGTATCTCCTTAGCTTTAATGAAAAGTCAAACAATGACATTTTTTAAACCTCATGTTAGCCGTTTAATAGCCAGTATTCGTCTGTGATACTCTGACTAAACCATTTTCAAGACAAACTTACCTCCATGCTACCAACTCAAAGTCACTTTATATTTTCTGGGTAAAATTCCTTAGCATAGCACTAGGGTTTCTATCAACAGAGCTGTGTCATTGGTTGCTAAGCAACCATGATCTCGCGAGAGGCATGGATCTCGAGGATTTACAAGGGAAAGGAGCTTATTGAAGCTTCCCTTAGTTTGAACACGCTCGTCTTTTCTTTCTTTATTAATCAGTTTTGATACATACCGTTTTTATGTCTCAGTGACCACAGATGGGGTCACTTGAGTTGTCATTCTTTTCTAAGGCTGTTTCACACAAGTTTACACCATGGAGGTTTACCTGAGGAAAGTGAGCAAATGTTAGAGAGAATTTAAGAACATAAAGTCTGACCGCATTCAGCACTTTTACATGCTGATTACAGCGCTCTCCTACGGAACAGGATTAGGGCCACTGGGAAGAAAAAAAAGTGGGGACGTTCTTTATTTGTCCCCCCAGAATTCTGAGCACACATTGCTCAGCAGGACCAGTTTGCAGTAAAGGCTGATAGCTCAGCCCCCAACCGATCTAGAAATTTACAACCCTCCCTATTTATCACGGCTTGGGACCAGCATTAGGAATACACTGGCTTGAGGTGCCCCTATGGCTGGGCTTTCTAGATGCACAGTTAAAATGCTTACCTGTTCTCAAAGTAGGGAGGGCTGAGAGTCTTAAGAAACTGGGGTTTGTTCCAAAACAATCTGTGCGGATTTTAAACCAAATTAGAGGTTTTTCTGAACTGCCAAACTCCTCTGTGCGGACACCAATATGTGATAACCATGCCTTTTTGCCTCCTTGGGATGATAAATCCTACTATGTTTGGAAGGAGAAGGGCTTAACCAAATTCAAAGATCTTTATATAGATGGAAAATTTGCATCATTTAATCAGCTTAAGCAAAAGTTCAATTTACCGCATTCACATTTTTAAAGTTACCTACAAATCAGGCATTTTATGCAATCCAATATGAAGAATTACCAAGATCTTCCAAATGAACATAACCTTTTTAATATGCTCCTGAGCCCTCCTTACTGCAAACATCTGATTTCTACAATTGTACATTTGTTTGATGCATTGAAGTGCAGACTACGAGAATAAGAGACGCTTGGAGGGAGGAATTGGGTATAGAAATATCAGAATCAATGTGGGACAAATGCTTATCAAAAATTCATTCCTGCTCTTTTAACAGCAGACATCAATTAATACAATTTAAAATTGTCCATCAGCTACATTACTCCAAGGTTCGGCTACACAAAATTTATTCTTCAACTTCCCCCATATGTGACAGATGTAAAATATCAGAGAGCACATTGGCTCACGCTTTCTGGCATTGCCCCTCATTGACCGATTTCTGGTCCAAAATATTTGATTGGTACTCTAAAGCTTATGGGATCTCCATCTCACCCAATCCAGAAATTGCAGTTTTCGGCTGTGTACGTTCCAGAACTATCCCTGCGACTGTGCGGGTGCCAATTGATCTCAGAATGATGATTGTGAAAAGACTTATTCTAAAGGAAGTCCGCTGTTCCTCCCTCCTTCAGTATCTGGCTCAATGACATGTTATCAGTCATTCAATTGGAAAAAGTTCAATACCTACAAACACCTGCAGCGCGACTTTTGTTGTGATTTGGCGCTATATAAATACAATTGAATTGAATTGAATTGAACCTGCAGCAAATATTTTCTCAAAATCCTGGACTCCGTTTTGTAATCACCTTGAGAAAGCTCACGTTATATGAACATGTACCATGGCACTGCAATTTCCCTGTTTATTACATATTCATGACATTTAATTCATTATGGATACTGGTAGTTTCTAATTTTAATGGGTTTTTTTTCTTTTTTGTCTTTCTCTATTGATTATTATTATTATTGTGCTATTATCTCAGCGCTTGAGCTGTATTTGTTCGTTGATGGGGTTTTCTATGCTGGAAAAATTAAAATAAAATATTGAAAAAAAAATGCTTAACTGTGCTGTTGTTTTTTTGTTGGTGTTGTTGTTGTTTGTTTGTTTGTTTGTGTTTACACAGAAGAGAATATCAAGCTGTAGGGTTGCTGTTTCCTTAAGGATTGGGTTTCCATACCTGATCGGGTAGGGACAACATCCACCCAGACAGTGTTTTCTAAGCAAGCAGACCAAAATTATACAAGTAGCTCTAATTTTCAATAATAGCAAAACCACTCTTATCAGCTAAGAACAGACAACTGAGTACAGTATACATTGTCCGCATCCTCACCAACAATTTAGTTGGGAACAAGAAGATGGGAAAAATGCTGACTGATGAGTTTGGATTTCTGCCGTGACATTCTGGTGGGAAAGTCAGAATTTGATGTAAACAACACGAAATTGCTGGTTGTGTAATTAAATAACACATCCTACCAACCATGTCCATCCCTAGGACCACTGTACACCACTGTTTTACTGGCTGCTTGCAGCAGGATAACGCATCATGGCACAAAGCTCAAATCAAATTGCTATGACAATGAGTTCACTGTACTCAGATGGCCTCCACAATCACAAATCTGCAGAAACTGTGTAATGTCAACTGTAATGCTGTCATGTCAAAGGCAGTTCTGAAGGCAAGGGGCTACAGTAGCACGTATAAGTGTAGTTACTCTAATGTTCCCTTTCAACTGTAATTGCTTTCCATTCCATTACTGTCACTGAAAACTGCCTGTTGCATGATCATCAGGGTAAAAGTAACGTATGCATTTTTAAGTAGTGTTTTACAAAGAAATCTGCAATTTATAGCCAAAATGTCAAAAATATTAAAGCAGTATTTTCTCAAACTATGTCTGTTTATTTACAGAAATCTCAGCAGTTTCTGGAATTGCTTTCCTTTGATCATCTCACTAAAAATGAAGTTTACATTCATTTGGTTTGTAGTTTCATTTTCTTTTACATCAAATGTTGAGTACCATTTTACAAAAAAGGGGAAAAAAACAGCAACACAAAAGTCATGTTAGAAAATTTAAACATTTTAATAAATAAAAACTGATGTAATATACACCATTATGAATATACAACTACAACAAGCATACCAAGACATTTGAGATACAAAAAATTGACAGTTCAATTTAGATGCTTTAAAAGCTTCAATTTTTAGGAAGAGTGGGGAGGTGAGCAGTGATTACAATAGTCATACATTCCTGTTAGTGTTTGTGCCAACAAATATCCAAAAGCATCACGAGGACTGATTTCTCAGAGATGGGGAACATAAAAATGGATAAGATACACATTTGGACTAAAGATTTCCATGAAAAGACATTTTGAGGTACTGAGTTGTCTACTCCTGTAATTAACAATGAACACACTTATGTTTGTGTTGTTTTCCAGATGCACTGTAACTCAAAGTATTCCTTTGTATCACAGGAAGACTGAACAATTAAGAGAAGACAATGAGCACAGTTCTGTTTAAAAGAAAAAAAACATTGTATTGCATTTTGTGATGAGAAAGAAAGAAAGTTTTCAAAAGGTTTCATGTGATATTTGAACTTAATACACAATGAACCAAAGGAGTATCCAAGTAGGTTGAAAAAGCATCTTTAGGAGACACTTTTTAGATGCTTTTTCTGGTCTTCAAACATAGCGATGCTACAGGCTGCTCCTTTTCATGGGGATTTTTGGGGTAATTTGAATCATCGATTTAAACTACCACCTAGCATTAAAGAGCACCTGCAGGGAGTTAGCATGATTCTTTGATCTTATACAATGTCTCTCCAGGGATTTTAAATGATGTTGATGTCTATTGAAAGTCACGGTGACCTTATTAGTTTACTCAGCACCAAACACAATGTGTGGATACTATTTGCAGCCACAAATACAGAAAACTTTAAACAACTCTAAAGTCTCAAAAAAAAATCAGTTTAAAAAAAATCATCATGATGTGTTTTTGAGTGAATCACCTATTACATTTCCTTGCTTTCAAATTTGCCACTCCAAATGTTACTCCAATTGAATCTGTGTATTCCCTGAAACAACAGCAGTCAAAGAAAACCTCCTGGAACATATAAGAGAACCAGGACAAACGACTGGCCAGACAACAACCTACATTGCAGTACAGTACAGGATTGTGTAGCTACATTTTGTCTGAAGCAAGGAAATACCTAACTTAAAAAAAAGCACCACAGATGTTTTTAAATAGCACCAGTTGTCAGAATGTATATGACGTGTTTCTTGTCCTTTTCTTTTTGGCAATGTACAGCAGTGAACTGAATGTCTGGAGTAACTTTTAGCAGCTGCTGCAATGCTCAACCTCCATTTGAGTGCGAAATCCAGGAGAATGTTCAGTAACTTGCACATGCTTCAGTTTCCAACAAAAATCAAACATTTGGAGCCCCCCTTACATCAGTTTCAAAACAGCAGCACAAAGCACTGCTTCTGTTACACATATACTGAAATATACACATATACACTGTCAAATATTATCAGTCTGCACAGTTTGTGAATTCCATAAATATAACCTACAATTAGATTTCTGTGCTCTAATGTGTGAAGATTGCAAGAGAGCACCGTACCGATTCTTTCATGCCAAAGTAGATTCAAAAATGTTTAACTGCAGTAGCCAAAAAGGTCTAAAAAAAAAAGGTCTAATAATGTTAACCTAACACAGAGAAATACTCTTTTCCATAATGAACACATAAGCAGTGTGGTGGAATGAAGGTGCAAAAATAATTGAACAGGTACATTTGCAAATGTACATTACTATAAAAACTAGCTCGCTGCATCCTTCTCTGAGATTCTCTGTGTGATAGACAATGAGATATACAGTACAGTGTGGTGCACCATTCTCTTTTGTTTTGTATACAATTAAACATACATAATTCTCTACTTTGTGTACAATTCTGCAGCGCTACAATATAAAGCAGTAGATGGATATAAAAATAATAGAATAGAATATAGACTTATACATTCTTGAAAACAAGTACTGTCCCCAAATATAGATAGTCATGTGTATATATATATGTGTATATATATATATATATACATATATATATTCTGTCTCTATATTATTTTATTATTAAACTAATTTCTAGGATTTAGAACATTTCCATCACTCACGTATGTTATGGACACTGTTACATCATGTTATAATGTGTCACTAAGCACACCCTACTACAGTTCGCACCCAATATAGTCGATGTGCATTGTAGTTTCTTCTACACGTACACACACACAAAAATGATGTATGTGCATATATATATATACACACACATATACATATATATATATATATATATATATATATATATATATATATATATATATATATATATATATATATATATGTATTTGAGAGGCGTGAGACAATGGATGTTAATTTCAGATATTATTTACATGGTAGTAAAAACTTTTTTCTTAAACTGTAATCTGTTTTCTACACTTTAGTTTGTAATGTAGTTTAGTACATTACTCCATGCTGAAGTAATACATCTGCATATGTATTACTTGCAGCTGTCTGCTGCTGGCTTTTAAGTAGCTTTTGTTTGTAAGTCTATTATTACTGTACATCCTTTCTTCAATCAAAGGATGCCTTTTTTCAACAACAAACTGTACTCAAAAGTGTTTAACAAATATGATTATGTTAGTTATTTATGGGCTTGTAGTCCCCATGATCAATGTGCGAAAAGATTTCACAGACATGTGAGCTGTTTTTTCAGATTAGTGATGTATGATGGATTTCATCACTATAACAGTTTGCAGTTCATAGCTATGATGTTAAAGCAGTATCAAAGCAACCTCTGTGATAATGACTAACAATTACTGATGCCAGTGTTTACATATAAACTGCAAATTTGGGCTCATAAAAAATAATGAAAATGAGGAAAAAGATGAGTCTAGGTGCATTTCGCAACTAAATGTATTTTGTAAGTAAACAAACATTTTTCTTTAACATGTGCAGCATGTATTAGCACCAGGTATTCTTTCTCATTTAGCACATGGGGTAAAATCCTCTTTAGCATTTAAAAATGTGAACATCTTCAACAATATGATGACTGGTCACTGAAAGAGGTGCTCCTCAGTTCAGGGACTGAGTGATACAGTACTGAGATTTTCCTCGAAAAGTGTCTTTGAATGTGTGATTTAAAAATATGTGAAATTTTTGCTTCAGTACCATCAACTGCAAATCATCATATTTGGCTCAAAATGTAGAGCAGTATAGTGAGCTGAGTAATACATGATTTCACAAAGACACCCTAATCAAGCATGGGTTTTGTGTGTGTGTGTGTGTGTGTGTGTGTGTGTGTGTGTGTGTGTGTGTGTGTGTGTGTGTGTGTGTGTGTGTGTGTGTGTGTCCAAAGTACAGTTTGTGATCTACACGGAGGGAAAAAAATGATGTAAATTATAAAAAAAAAATAAATACATGAAATATCTCTAAAAAAGACAAATTGATACTTTGAATTTATTTTGTGAATCAACTTTGATCTAATTTTGAGAGAGATGTTATTGCCACATTCAGTGCAAAAATACACTACCAATCTTTCTTACATTACAAAATGTAATAGCAGATTTGGTAATGTCTTTTTTCATTGCCAAACTATGAGTATTTTTCTCTTTAAAATATTTATTTCTGCATATATATATTCAGGATGCAAAGGTCAGGCAACTTTTACACCTTAAAATAACTGCTTCAGACTCTCATAACTGTCCTGGGAAAGGTGCGTAATGCTTTATAACACAATGTAACACACTATCACCAATGAGTCTTCACCTAGCTAGAGGACAAAACTACCTTTGTATTCTCAATATGGAAACAATGGCAGCAGCAATGTGAAAGAACATGACATTTACAGAAGGGAAAAGAGAGCGAGTAAGAGACTGAAAAATAATAAGTGTTGGAAAGTCTGAAAGGTTGCCAGGCAGATACTTAGCTCGCCTTCTTGCTGTTGGACTGATAAGTAATATTGGCTAATCTCTGATGTCTAGAGTTTTTACAATTACTTTGTAATAATTGTAGATTTATCTATGTTAGCAAAGCTGTCAACTAGCTAGTTTGTATAGTAAAGGCAGAGGTTTAACTGTTAGACATCTAGTTAACTATGATAACATTGGCTCTGACATTGTGATTACAGGTTTTAATCTTTCAGCTTGTCATGGAGAAACGGTGTATTACAACTGTAGGGATGGCCATGTGCAAAAATACAGATGTAAGTCTTTTTATTAATATATACCTCCACAGAGCTAACATGACATGGTAACATGTCGGTAACATGGCCTAACATACACTTACAAAGACATACTGAGGTAGTACATCTACCTGTCCTAATTAGCAGGACATCTAGAAACAATTCTGAAGTCTTAAATCCTCTGACTAATCAAACCCATAGCACATGTTTTTGCCACCTGCACTCTGCTGTTGCAAATATATTTGTGATATTTGTAAAATCTGAGTTGCATTATTCACCAAAGTAAGTAAACAGCTTTTTACAGTTAGTTTGATTTTGATTGTTCAGCTAAAGATTTTAATTGTGGCTTCTATCTTAAAAGCAAGACCACTGTTGCCACACCTCTTTCTCAGAGTGTTTGCTCTGGTAGTGCAAATCCCAGTTTTTGTCAGCATCACTCAATCGTTTATACCATGCAGACTATATCTTCCAATATACATTATTTACATGGACAAGTTAAGAGGTTAACAGTAATTTTTTGTCGAGATAGATGACCTTTCCCTTGGCCTATTTAAGATTTCTCAGCTGTCCTCACTCACCTAAGTCTAATTAAAGCCTTTGGTGATCAAACAATGCAAAGTCACACAGTTGTACAACTACAGTTGCTAAGCTAAAGAGCTGTTCTTGTGACTTTATATACACGTACTTGAACAGGGGCAGCCTGTTCCACCTGTCACAGGGCAAGAGGCCAGCTACACCAATGACAGGTTGCTAGTCTGTCACAGGTCTAACACAGACAGAAAGAACCCATGCAGACAACATGCAGACAACCCCTGCACAGAAAGGCCCCAGGGTGGATTCGAACACAAGACTAGATTTCTTTGAGGTGACACTGCTAACTGCTGCACCACTATGCCATTCCCTACTGATACCAGATACATTCAAATAAGTCTGGAAAGAGTGTTATTCAAGACAAAAAACAAAAATGCCACTAAACACAAATGCGTGTTCTACATGCAATCAGTGAATGAAAAGTGGGATGTAATTCTGAGTCTGAGACAACAGCGATGTCAGAGATGTGTCTGTATTAAACCTGCCCCATGCTGAATAAGTAGCTGTCATTGTTCCAACACAAGTTCTGGGTGGAAATCTGGTTGACTGGTAGGCGATGAGATGCAAAGTCAGTGAAACATGAGCTCGATATTCATCATGTTCTCAGGCCACTATAGAAGTGATACAGAGGACTGAGTAGACCCTACTGTGTGTGCTTTGGGAGACTTGACTCTCAAACTGAAAAATATACACTGGCTATGGCTATAGTGTATTTCCATATGGACATAAATTGGGAAAATATATCAATTGCTCTCATTGCATGCATATCGACAAATATTACTAAAATATGCAATTTCTGGTTTTACATTTTACAATATATAGACTAATTAATTTCAATATAGAAACCTCTGTATACATTAGCTCACTTAAAATTCTTTTCAAATGTGAAATAAATACAACATAGAATAATATGTTGACTATTTAGTTAATTAGCAAAGTGAGCTTTCAGATATATGTATTTTAGAAATAATTCATTAAGAGATTTAAGTATACTGGTACAACATGTCAGTATAGTATGTACATTACAAGATATCAATCACATTAACTCAGTTTTGTTTTAAAGGTGCTTTGTTAAATTACCCCCTGCAGAATCTAATTAAATATTTGACTCATAGGGGACAGTATGCTGAAATGCTTATGGATGTATGCTGCTGATCTTTTAAACCCTGATATTTCTTTTTAGTCCTATCTGCAGTTCTTCAAGAGGCTTTTCCTTTTGGAGGCCTCTGTCACTAATACCAATAACAATAAAGGGCTATTCTATTCTATTCTATTCTGAAGGTATTTTTAACCAGTTGCCTGCTTAAATAAAGGTTACAAATTGGTATTGCCCAGTCCAGGCCTAGTTTAACTTCAGCTAATATATTAAACATTGTACATAAACATTTTGTAAAGAAAGCCAAAGTGGCTGTTTGTTCACATTCTCCTAATATCATTAGTTAACTAATTGTCATTAAATAATGATGCTTAACTTACAAAGCATTTAAACCCGACTGATATAGGATTTTTAAGGCAGTTATCGATATTTGGTAATTTAAAATTTCAATAAATCAGCCGATTGTTTTCTTTTTTCAGACATATGACATGTAAACAGATTTTCCTAACATTTGTCATATGTAGTTAATTATGAGTCCTTAGTAAGGTAATATGACAGATTAAAAATAATCTGTTATACAGTCACAATAAGTCACGGATTACAGATTTACGCTCTGTCCGACTTTGCTCAGATCAGCTGGTTGTTAATTTATTATTTGTGGCATTTTAAAGTTGTGAAGCAAACAGGAAAGTTGCAGGACGCTCTGTGTTGGATAAACTAAGTGTCTTTAAATCCTTGATATAAACTCTTTAAAGGAAGTTGCAAGACTGTTCTAAAATGTATTCCATTATTTTAAAATAATTTCTTAGAAATGCCAATTTTAGGCAATTACAAATTTATTTTACTCATAATTCATTTGTTTCTTCTTAGAACTGTAAATATAATTGTAATAATCTATAACAAATCTTGAGGATATTATAGCTCATTTTTATGCATTTATCTTGGGACTTCATCCACTTTGTGACATGCAAATAGTTTCAGTCCTCTCTGTTTTAGCCTACAAACTGCCACAGCACCATATTTCCTCCACTCACCGAGAGAGCCGACAGCAACACACACACACCAAGGTCTGCTTAAATGAAATAAACTGTGGTGTATTCAACTGGCACAAAGCAAATTAAACTTTTGAATTGCTGTCAAAATACAGCTTTTCAAATCTTGATGCCTCAGACAGGGAGTTCATGGAAGAAGGCTTCCCTGTTCTTCTTTCAACAGGATTCTGAAACCAATCACCACTCACACCAAAAGCCTGCTCACATTGTGGAAATGGAAGTGGTATTTGCAATCATTTATGGATGCATCACTCATGGTTTCCCCAGCATCTCACGAGCCTCTCTTTGCCATCGCTACTACATCACCTCTGAGGAGATAGCTATTTAGCCTTAAGTTGGTGCTTAAGGGGCATCCGGACATGTAGCTACTAGCAGCGATGTGGCAACCAGAGACCACAGAAAGTCAATGACATTCAGCAACTTCAACAACGACTGAACTAAAAGTTAAAGACACGAAGTGGGCGGAACCCAAGTTAAACATTTTGCATCTTCAAGATGAGAGACTGAAGCATCTGCCAATGAGTGCGGAGGATACCAGTGATTGACCGAAGGCATGCTAAACTCATTAGAAGGTTACCTAAGTCTTGAATGACCGCTGGCAACTTACTATCAGTGACAAAAAGAATATGTGACATGCAGAGGAGTCCCTGTGTGGGGACCCCCTTCATAAAGAATATAAAAAGCAACATTCAGGACTTTCACTTTTGTTGACCTTGTCCCTAAACGCAGCACAGCATTTATAGATTGGAGCAGGTCTTGTTAACAAAATGTTACCAGTAATTTCTATAGGAGGAGTGAAGCCAACTTATTCTGACTAAAACTCTTATTATTGGTTTTTGGAAGTGGAAAATGTGGTTAAAGTTATATGAATTAACATAGTTATTTCCACAATAAGTGCATTATCTGGAGCTTCTCTATGTTTTTCTTTTTCGTATAACGTGTGTCAAGTCAGGACTCTCCTGTTATATGTTTTCTTTTCTTTTAGCTTGTTTATTCATGTATTATGAACGCACTCAGAAGATTTAGTTACAGCAGCCGTTTTATTAGATAGATCTAAATGAAAAAAAGAATCACATCTATTCCAGAATTGCTCCTGCATTTCAGAAGGCCCATCTAAAATTGCTCTTTATGAAAGCATTTATTGTGGAAATACCTCATACAAGCAAGTAAATGTAGTCACTGAAAAAATGTCTGATTTTAGAAGACTGCTGGGATTAGCAGCTCAAAATCACAAGAAATAAAGAAATAAATAGATTAAGATGCACATCACCACTGTCATATTAATCAACCTCCATTGTTCTCATATTGCAACATGTCACCATGACACCTACAAGTGAATACACCTTCTATTGATAAAAATCCACACACAACAAAAGCTTGATTGTTTTTTTGTTTGTTT
Organism: Oreochromis aureus; assembly: GCF_013358895.1. Classification (NCBI taxonomy): domain Eukaryota; kingdom Metazoa; phylum Chordata; class Actinopteri; order Cichliformes; family Cichlidae; genus Oreochromis; species Oreochromis aureus. Next base: position 4,784,397 of record NC_052951.1, on the reverse strand, counting down.
TTTTAACGTACACACCCCTCATCTGCGAATTCCATAATGTAACAAGAAGCAGCATGTGTACTGTGTAATATAGCTGAGTTTCTGATGTTATGGCACTTTTGTTACTCATCCAATCATAAAAAAATGAACTGTGTAGCTGTGTAGCATCCAGCACATCCATCACATGTTAAACACACTTCCTAATCTGTGGAATCAATATTTGAACCAATCTGTGAAAATACAGCAAAAACATTCGGCTCACTGTGTGTGACCTTCAGTGCCACACAGCGTTTTCTTGGAGCATAGATGGAGTCTCAGCAAATGACAAGCACATAAATAGAAACTGGCCAAAAGAAGCAGATATAAAAAACACAAATAAAAAACATTAAATAAAGTTTGACACAAATGAAACAGGCAAAGATTAAGGCCAAATAAAGCCATTGTTTTATGCCCTCCTAAATAAATATGAAGCAAAATTGTAAGTATACACACACACACACACGTGTATATATATATGTATCTGAAATGGCACAAAATCCCTAAAATTGTTTCTTTCCGTTCACTGAATTGTTTTTGGCATAAATTTCAGAAGCGGATTTGCAGCCCTCTAAACTAACTAAAGTAGAAGAAGTGAGGTGTAAAAGAAGAGACAGGACGTGGACAAGATTTTGCTCCAGTGCAAACCGTTCTGAGATGTGAGAAGCTGGAATTAAAATTCAAGTGCAAATAATTGGAGCAGCTGTATAACTTTATAATCAATCGAATCAGCAGCTAAATAGAAATCGCAATATTTTTTGTTATTAAATGGCCACATTGGAGGGTGCCAGATTTGTTGTAATATTATGTGGAATAAAGACAAGCCCTGTTTGGTTCCCATCTGTCAGTGAAAAACTACACAGAGTGAAGATTAGGCCGAGTAAGTAAAGCTAAAGGTAATGTTTCTGTTTCCTTTCACGACAAGCCCTTTTCCTGCTCATTCAGCACAGAGCAGAAAAGAGCTGATGAGTAAAGACGTGAATCTTTCTTGAACAGATAAACTATATGTTCACTGTTTGCACATTTGGAAACAAATATAAAAACAGGTACATAAAAAAGCAACAATAATGAAAATATGAGTAAAAAGGCTAGTTTGTTCTTCTGGCTGATCCAGGTGGTTGTGTGGTCTCGTGTCCTGTGCTCTGAGGTATACTTGGTAGGAAGTGAGAACACCCATATTTGTGAGGCGAGTTTCTCGGCAGATAAGAGATGCTGCTGGCGGAGAGAGGTTCTTATAGAAGATGCTGTAAACGGAGACCCGCAGGATGGGGAGAGAGGATTGGCTCAGCACAAGAAACAGGACCCGAGGCTGGAGGGAATGTTAAAAATAAGAATATGAAGACTGGACTAGGAAAATAGTCGTTACGAAAATCAGCAAAATGGTTGGCTGTATTTTTTCTAGTTAATGATTTTGCACTGGAGTAAAATTTTGGACAAATGTGTCAGTTATCACTTAAATCTTTAGAGGTCTAAACATTTTTTTTAAATGGAATACTACTTGATGTAAGAACAGAAGATTGCTGTGTCTTTGGGTCTCCAAAGCAGGACGTCAAATAATCCAAAATTTTGGGGAGGAAATGCCTCAAAACCACGAGTCCAATCAAAGATGGCATTAATCTGAATTTTTTTAAACAAAAACATATGTGTGGCTTCTGATAATATTTCTCTTATTTCTGCTTTTTTGAAGAAATTCATGTGGTTAATTCATGAAAACAGCAGAATGCTTACTAATGCAAACTAAACTGACCAAGGGGTGCAGCTGCAGAATAAACCAAAATCTGAATGCTGAAATTTTGTGCCACTCCCCTTTGCAGGTAATAAACTGCGACGATTCTAGTGACAGTATTCTTTTTTCTTTCAGCTGAGATGTAGCTAGTGCAGTGTCATTTTGGAAAGGGGAGCTGTATTGCACAGCTGTGACTTTCAGAGGAGGGTGGCATGGTCTAGGTCTGTGTTGTCCATGCTAGCCAAAATAGCTTTCTGGTCCTCCTGAATTGGACGACGGTAAAGCAGAGCAGAAAAGCGAATATATGGGTCATGGAGAATGGGCCGTTTCTTCTTTTTGCGGAGGTAGAGAGCTTCTTCGGGCTGGAGTACCTGAGAGGTGTAGGCCTGCTGGGTCTGAGAGGTGGAGACACCTGGAGGCAAAGAGACAAACAGGCAGGTCATAGCCACCACACTCAAGGTGGAAATGCTGTTCCAACACTTTCCCTGAAATGATGCTTTGCTTCTGGGCAGGAGTAGATCAACTCCATGATGTACCCACAAGTCCAGTTTTTCTGTAATACACTATGAATCTTGAGCCAGCAGGCAGTCAGCTTATTTTAATAACTGGAAACAGTGATTTTTACTTTTACACTGACGACAAACTCCACTATACCTGCATCTGATATACCTCATTTAAACTAGAAATTAAAAACTAAAATATATCTCAATATGCAATCTGTAAGTTCATGCACAACGTATGCCAGGCCACAAGTGCTGCTAAGTCAGGTCATATAACACGGTCAAAAGTCTGTTTTTTTTTTTAAATTACAATGTAGGCATTTTATCCTATGCTTTTTGGATTTACACTATGCTAAGCTAAGCTGGCTCTAGCAATGAGAATGCTCCCTAAGATGACACTTTGAGCTTGTTGCATAAACGTCACCAACTCTCTGCTGTGCAGTAACTCCAAACCTCTGGCATTAACATCAGCACAAAAACGGTATTTTAATTCATTTGAAAGCCTGATGCTGAGCCTCGTCCACCCCAGCTGTGAAACTCAGAAACCAGTCTTACTTGTTATCATCTATCGTCCACCTGGGCCTTACACTGAGTTTCTGTTTGATTTCTCAGACTTTTTATCTGATTTAGTGCTCAGCTCAGATAAAATAATTATTGTGGGTGATTTTAACATTCGTGTAGATGCTAAAAATGACAGCCTCAACATCGCATTTAATCTGTTATTAGACTCAATTGGCTTCTCTCAAACTGTCAAAGAACCCACCCACCACTAATCACACTCTAGATCTTGTTTTAACATATGGCATAGAAACTGAACATTTAACAGTGTTTCCTGAAAACCCTCTGCTGTCTGATCATTTCCTGATAACATTCACATTTACAATAATTGATTACACAGCAGTGGAGAGTAGACTTTATCACAGTAGATGTCTTTCTGAAAGTGCTGTAACTAAGTTTAAGAATATAATCCACCCACTGTTATCATCTTCAATGTCCTGTACCAACATAGAGCAGAGCAGCTATCTGAACGCTACTCCAACAGAGGTCGATTATCTTGTTAGTAATTTTACCTCCTCACTACGCATGCGACTCTGGATACTGTAGCTCCTGTGAAAACTAAGGCCTCAAATCAGAAGTACCTGACTCCATGGTATAATTCTCAAACACGTAGCCTAAAGCAGATAACTCGTAAGCTGAGAGGAAATGGCGTGTCACAAATTTAGAGGATCATCATTTAGCCTGGAGAAATAGTTTGTTGCTTTATAAGAAAGCCCTCCATAAAGCCAGAACATCTTACTATTCGTCACTGATTGAAGAAAATAAGAACAACCCCAGGTTTCTCTTCAGCACTGTAGCCAGGCTGACAAACAGTCAGAGCTCTACTGAGCCAACCATCCCTTTAACGTTAACTAGTAATGACTTCATGAACTTCTTCACAAATAAAATTTTAGTCATTAGAGAAAAAATTACCAATAATCATCCCACAGATGTAATATTATCTACAGCTACTTTTAGTACCATTGATGTTAAGTTAGACTCTTTTTCTCCAATTGATCTTTCTGAGTTAACTTCAATAATTACTTCCTCCAAACCATCAACGTGTCTTTTAGACCCCATTCCTACAAAACTGCTCAAAGAAGTCCTGCCATTAATTAATTCTTCGATCTTAAATATGATCAACCTATCTCTAATAATCAGCTATGTACCACGGGCCTTCAAGCTGGCTGTAGTTAAACCTTTACTTAAAAAGCATCTCTAGACCCAGCAGTCTTAGCTAATTATAGGCCAATCTCCAACCTTCCTTTCATATCAAAAATCCTTGAAAGAGTAGTTGTTAAACAGCTAACAGATCATCTGCAGAGGAATGGCTTATTTGAAGAGTTTCAGTCAGGTTTCAGAGCTCATCACAGCACAGAAACAGCTTTAGTGAAGGTTACAAATGATCTTCTTATGGCCTCTGACAGTGGACTCATCTCTGTGCTTGTCCTGCTAGACCTCAGTGCTGCGTTCGATACTGTTGATCATAATATTCTATTAGAGCGATTAGAGCACGCTGTAGGTATTACAGGTACTGCGCTGCAGTGGTTTGTATCATATCTATGTAATAGACTCCAATTTGTACATGTAAATGGAGAGTCCTCTTCACACACTAAGGTTAATTATGGTGTTCCACAGGGTTCAGTGCTAGGACCAATTCTGTTTACATTATACATGCTTCCCTTAGGCAGCATCATTAGAAGACATAGCATACAGGGAGTGCAGAATTATTAGGCAAATGAGTATTTTGTCCACATCATCCTCTTCATGCATGTTGTCTTACTCCAAGCTGTATAGGCTCGAAAGCCTACTACCAATTAAGCATATTAGGTGATGTGCACTGTGTATAGTGCTGGCTGAGCGCTACTGACGTCGACTGAGAAAATTGTCAGGCGGTGGAAGGAATACTTCGAGGACCTCCTTAATCCCACTGACACGTCTTCCGAGGAGGAAGCAGAGTCTGGGGATGAGGGGAATGACCCGCCAATTTCCGGGGGCGAGGTCACTGAGGCAGTTAAACAACTCCTTGGTGGCAGAGCCCCTGGTGTTGATGAGGTCCGCCCCGAGTTCCTGAAGGCTCTGGATGTTGTAGGGCTGTCCTGGTTGACACGCCTCTACAATGTTGCGTGGAGATCAGGGGCAGTACCCCTGGATTGGCAGACCGGGGTGGTGGTCCCCATCTTTAAGAAGGGAGACCGGAGGTGTGTTCCAACTACAGGGGATCACACTCCTCAGCCTCCTGGGAAAGTCTATGCCAGGGTGCTGGAAAGGAGAGTTCGTCCGTTAGTCGAACCTCGGATACAGGAGGAACAATGCGGTTTTCGTCCTGGTCGCGGAACACTGGACCAGCTCTTTATCCTCTCAAGGATACTTGAGGGTGCATGGGAGTTTGCCCAACCAGTATACATGTGTTTTGTGGACTTGGAGAAGGCATTCGACCGTGTCCCTCGGGTGTCCTGTGGGAGCTGTTGCGGGAGTATGGGGTGTCTGGCCCATTGCTACGGGCCATTCGATCCCTATACAACCGTTGCAAGAGTTTGGTTCGCATTGCCGGCAATAAGTCGGACTCGTTTCCGGTGGGTGATGGGCTCCGCCAGGGCTGCCCTTTGTCACGGTTCTGTTCATAATTTTTATGGACAGGATTTCTAGGCGCAGCCAAGTGGCGGAGGGCTTTCACCGGTGGCCTCAGAATCTCATCTCTGCTTTTTGCAGATGATGTGGTTCTGTTGGCTTCATCAGGTGAAGGCCTCCAGCTCGCACTGGAGCAGTTCGCAGCCGAGTGTGAAGCAGCGGGAATGAGGATCAGCACCTCCAAATCTGAGGCCATGGTTCTCAGCCGGAAAAGGGTGGAGTGCCCACTCCGGGTCGGGATGAGTTCCTGCCCCAAGTGGAGGAGTTCAAGTATCTCGGGGTCTTGTTCGCGAGTGATGGGAGAAGGGGCGGAGATCAACAGGCGGATTGGTGCTGCGGCTGCAGTGATGCGGACGCTGCACCGGTCCGTCGTGGTGAAGAGGGACCTGAGTGTAAAAGCGAAGCTCTCAATTTACCGGTCGATCTCGTCCCTACCCTCACCTATGGCCACGAGCTGTGGGTAGTGACCGAAAGAACGAGATTGCGGATACAAGCGGCAGAAATGAGCTTCCTCCGAAGGGTGGCTGGCCTCTCCCTTAGAGATAGGGTGAGAAGTTCGGCCATCCGGGAGGGGCTCAGAGTAGAGCCGCTGCTCCTCCACATCAAAAGGAGCCAGTTGAGGCGGTTCGGGCATCTGACAAGGATGCCTCCTGGGCGCCTCCTGGGTGAGGTGTTCGGGCATGTCCCACGGGAGGAGGCCCAGGGCAGACCCAGGACACGCTGGAGAGATTATATCTCTCGGCTGGCCTGGGAACGCCTTGGTATTCCCCCGGATAAGCTGGAGGAGGTGGCTGGGGAGAGGGAGGTCTGGGCTTCTCTGCTTAGGCTGCTGCCCCCGCGACCCGGCCTCGGATAAAGTGGATGAAGATGGATGGATGGATGGAGGTGATGTGCATCTCTGTAATGAGAAGGGGTGTGGTCTAATGACATCAACACCCTATATCAGGTGTGCATAATTATTAGGCAACTTCCTTTCCTTTGGCAAAATGGGTCAAAAGAAGGACTTGACAGGCTCAGAAAAGTCAAAAATAGTGAGATATCTTGCAGAGGGATGCAGCAGTCTTAAAACTGCAAAGCTTCTGAAGCGTGATCAGCGAACAATCAAGCGTTTCATTCAAAATAGTCAACAGGGTCGCAAGAAGCGTGTGGAAAAACCAAGGCGCAAAATAACTGCCCATGAACTGAGAAAAGTCAAGCGTGCAGCTGCCAAGATGCCACTTGCCACCAGTTTGGCCATATTTCAGAGCTGCAACATCACTGGAGTGCCCAAAAGCACAAGGTGTGCAATACTCAGAGACATGGCCAAGGTAAGAAAGGCTGAAAGACGACCACCACTGAACAAGACACACAAGCTGAAACGTCAAGACTGGGCCAAGAAATATCTCAAGACTGATTTTTCTAAGGTTTTATGGACTGATGAAATGAGAGTGAGTCTTGATGGGCCAGATGGATGGGCCCGTGGCTGGATTGGTAAAGGGCAGAGAGCTCCAGTCCGACTCAGGCGCCAGCAAGGTGGAGGTGGAGTACTGGTTTGGGCTGGTATCATCAAAGATGAGCTTGTGGGGCCTTTTCGGGTTGAGGATGGAGTCAAGCTCAACTCCCAGTCCTACTGCCAGTTTCTGGAAGACACCTTCTTCAAGCAGTGGTACAGGAAGAAGTCTGCATCCTTCAAGAAAAACATGATTTTCATGCAGGACAATGCTCCATCACGCGCGTCCAAGTACTCCACAGCGTGGCTGGCAAGAAAGGGTATAAAGAAGAAAAACTAATGACATGGCCTCCTTGTTCACCTGATCTGAACCCCATTGAGAACCTGTGGTCCATCATCAAATGTGAGATTTACAAGGAGGGAAAACAGTACACCTCTCTGAACAGTGTCTGGGAGGCTGTGGTTGCTGCTGCACGCAATGTTGATGGTGAACAGATCAAAACACTGACAGAATCCATGGATGGCAGGCTTTTGAGTGTCCTTGCAAAGAAAGGTGGCTATATTGGTCGCTGATTTGTTTTTGTTTGTTTTTGAATGTCAGAAATGTATATTTGTGAATGTGGAGATGTTATATTGGTTTCACTGGTAAAATAAATAATTGAAATGGGTATATATTTGTTTTTGTTAAGTTGCCTAATAATTATGCACAGTAATAGTCACCTGCACACACAGATATCCCCTAAAATAGCTAAAACTAAAACAAACTAAAAACTACTTCCAAAAACATTCAGCTTTGATATTAATGAGTTTTTTGGGTTCATTGAGAACATGGTTGTTGTTCAATAATAAAATTATTCCTCAAAAATACAACTTGCCTAATAATTCTGCACTCCCTGTAGTTAGGGCTGGACCAGGTGACCCTGAATCCTCCCTTAGTTGTGCTGCAATAGACGTAGGCTGCCGGGGATTCCCATGATGCATTGAGTTTTTCCTTTCCAGTCACCTTTCTCACCCACTATGTGTTAATAAACCTCTCTGCATTGAATCATATCTGTTATTAATCTCTCTTCCACAGCATGTCTTTATCCTGTCTTCCTTCTCTCACCCCAACCGGTCGCAGCAGATGGCCCCGCCCCTCCCTGAGCCTTGCTGGAGGTTTCTTCCTGTTAAAAGGGAGTTTTTCCTTCCCACTGTCGCCAAAGTGCTTGCTCATAGGGGGTCATATGATTGTTGGGTTTTTCTCTGTATCTATTATTGTACGATCTACTGTACAATATAAAGCGCCTTGAGGCGACTGCTGTTGTGATTTGGCGCTATATAAATAAAATTGAATTGAAATTGAAAAACTGCAGCAGTTTCTAGAAGCAAAGAGCTCTCATGTTTAATGTGTGGCTGTCCCAGTACTGTTTTCCATAAAATGTAAATCATGATATGTCAGTTGGCTTTTTAGCGCATATATTTTCATCTTGAACATTCAACTCTATTACAGTGCTGTACTCTGTTTTTGTTTAAATAGTGGGATTTTTAGGGAACTCGAGTGGTCAAGCAATAAGCTAGCATACTACTCAACCACTTGAGTCCCACTTTTCATAAAAAGCAGATGTTGATTGCAACATCTGATAGAAAAGGGTGTAATTTAATTTTCAGTGATGCCTCACTGTTTGCTTTTGGGAGTGTTTGGACTCAGAAACACTCCCAACACCTCCATCTGTCAAAAGTCTAGAAGTTTAGTTTAAGGAGAATAATCATTTTTAAGGACCTCGTGTCGTCTGGGGTAATGTTTTATGATTTTTGGCTCTCTTTTTAGAGGGGGGATGTTACCCTTTCTCCTTTAAGGTGGCATTCTAAAGCACTGCCCTGCACATTAAAATGATGCTGGAATGTGACAGGAAAGGCTCCTGACCAAATGTCAGCTGGTGACGAGCTTCAAAATGCCATGCTTGACAATCTTCTGAAAATGGCAGCAGGTCATTTCAAAGACATTTTCAAGATAAAACGGAACCTTGTTCCACTATAGCACAAGTGTCGAACTCCAGGCCTCGTGGGCCGGTGTCCTGCAGGTTTTAGATGTGTCCTTGATCCATCCCAGCTGATTTAAATGGCTAAATTACCTCGTCAACATGTCTTGAAGTTCTCCAGAACTTCCCCTGCAGTATAGAGACCTCAACAGTGGAAAAAATGAGAAAAAAACATTGAATGCTGGTTCACACCTGTTTTCTTTCTGGTCTTGGAGTTATTGTTGTTCATAGTCATCTTCTTGGCCTTTTTAATACGTTGGTATCTCAGTGCATCGATCCTCTCAGACCCTGAAAGGGCACTCTGCGCACCTCGACGTTTTCTGAATAAAGAAGAGAGAAAGAGGAAAAAAGGGGTAACTCCAGGCTAAACGTGGTCAGTGAACTGTATTTCTGCACTACGGAGCGCAACATAACCCAAACAATCTCAAAACAGCACTGCTCGTGCTAAGCGAGAGGTGCAGCACATTGCCAAAGGATCAATGTGAGACACCTATTGAGGCTTACCCAAGCTTTGCGATAAGAAAACCATGTGATTATGACTACTATAACCTTATACATCATCTGGATTTACTATGAAAATTTTTCACTAAATAAAATCCAGATTTCATTAAGTATTATGCACCTTGAAATTTCAGGGGCATTGAAGATATTTTGCTCAAATTGATCCAAACGATTTTCATCCAAAGAAAAACAGAGTATTTCACAACTCCTGAAGCTATCTATTGATCCCATTGGTTAGATTAGGTCAGTGAGAAAAGTTCCACTTAAAAAGACTTGCACTGTTGGTTTCAGAGGAACTGTTTCCAAAATGAAGATTACTAAATGGTCTTTCCAATTCACAAGTTTGCCGATTTGAATGTTTACTCTAAGAAGTATGGCATTTCTCTCTGAAAATAACAGATACAAATGTTTCCTTGGCGTGAAGTACATTTTTCGCAGCTGTTCATCACTTCCCTCCCATTCACAGAGGCACATGTGACAAGGCAGCCCCCAGATTTCTGCCACAAGCACGCGCTTGATTCTCTCAAGGCACAGAAAACAATATGCTTTACAGAGAGGCCATCTTCCCACCGTGGCTGCAGAGAGAAACCGAATGCTGTTAGTAGAGGGGGAGAATCACAGCTGAGCAACAAAGCATCATCAATATGTGTTCATAGACATGGATACTGTCTACAATGGGCTTCACCATGCTGACAGGGGGAGAGATGGCGGGAGGGGAAAATGACTACTTGGGAACAGTCACATAATGAAAAATAAGCCAAAGAAAAGCGAAGCACCAGGACAACAAATGTAACAAGAATTTATCCATATAATTGTTTCTTTTTTGAAACGGAAGAGCAATATTTAGCGATAGCATGCATGGCAGTTTGCACATGGAACACGACTTTAAAGGGGAATACATTCGAAAGCACTTCATTGGGCAGGTAACTCAAAGATTAAGGGGAACCTCAACCCTCCCTGGTTGCCCCGCTTTTATAAAACATTGGTTCTTTAGGAGAAAAAGAAGTGCAGAAGCTGCTTTGGCAGGGCACTTGCGTCACATGGCAGTGAGAACTGTTCTGCAGTCCACTTACAAGTGCAATTGTATACTTACAGGAGATGAATTGATTCATGCTCTCTACAGATGCTTTATGTAGAGGATTAAGGCCATGTGTCCACCAGGATTTTGTCCTAATTTATATAGAAATGCTCGTGGGGAGTGCTGGTCGTGGTTATCGTTATCTATGGCTGTTAAAAACTTTCTAGGACTCTAGTGCAATTTTATTAAAAGCTAAAATACTTTTAATTTCTTTGAGCTCTGAAGTTTAAACGCGCTACAATTTCATCACTGCCAAGAACATGCAACAGCACTGTCTGCTTCATATTTAAAGCAAAAACAAAAACAACCACAAGAAAACACAGTTGTCAACTATTCCTCCCAGTGGACACACAGCTTCAGGTGACATCACAACGCCAATCTTACGAAATATTTTATTGCCTTTAAAATATTTTCAATTGGGGTCGTACAATATAAGCATCTGTTATTTAGAAATGGCAGAATGTGTCACGCTTGAGGAGAATGCTAAAAGCATGTTTACAAAGTGATCTGAGAACAGAGTGTCTATGCGGAGGAAAGAAAAGGTCCACGCAGTCACTGTTTTATCGATTCACTCAGTGCCAAAGAGACAAAACACCAAAATCAACCTGTATGGTTTTTTTAAAGTAACTATCATTTTTCCTTGCCACTGGAGAAAAGCTAACCCTCTAAATTCATACACAACTTTAGGCAGAAGAAGACCAAGCTGCAAAAGCGGGATGATTCAACTAAGTATAACAGGTATATTTAAACTGAAGATCAAATTTTAATACAAATGGCTAAACAAAATAGTCCATCTTAGTTGTCTTAGCTTATTTTGAACTAGCTCATTTTATATTAACTAGACTTAAACTTGGGCTGATGCAGTGGGATCATACTACTAGTAACAAGTAAGTCTGATGTATGTCTGTTATATTCTCAATTATACAAAACACTTCCTACCATGAATCTACTTCTGTTAAAGCTTTTAATAGTTTTTCACACCAGTTTGCATATTGGTGGGGCAAAGGTTCTGTGACATCATTTATGACCCCAGGTATTTATGTACACACACACACACACACATATATATATCTATATGCCTGTGAGCTTGCAGGTTCCTGTGCACTATCTTTGCTGTTCCTAGTAGAGATGGCACGATACCACTTTTTTATGTCCGATACCGATACCGATATCATAAATTTGGATATCTGCCGATACCAATATGAATCCGATATAGTGTGTTTTTTAATCAATAAAACTTTTAAATATCTTGCTGCATTTTGTATAAGTTCATACTCAAGTTTAAATAAACAACAACACTAAAGCTATTCTGTTATACCTGCATGTAAAAAATACACTGCACCCAAAATATTTCATAGTTCAGCAACACTGATCAATCTAATAAACTTAAACCTGCTCCATCCTCCCTATTCTGGTATTTTAAAGAGTACTTAGCAGAAATATTAAGCAACCTAACTAATAGGGTTGCAAACTCCCAGCAAAAAAAGATGGGGAACCACCCCCCACCCTCCACCTCATGATGCTTAATCGACGTAATCAACTTTAATTTGATGCAGGGTGAAAAAAAATGCACAGAAATAAATTATTTTTCAAGAATAATTAAATAGATTCAACATCTTTCTTCAACAGAATTGCAGACTGCACAGATGGTACCTTCCCAAAGGAAAAAGTACTTTAGACTTAACAGTTACTATATACAGTAATGGACTTTTATACATTTTACATCAGATTAAAACTTTGGGTGTAAGATTCAGATAATTATTTATTAAAAGCGAGACATTTTAAATGAGAATAAGAAAGAAAAGTATGTCTTTGTGCCCCCTTTTCCCTGTTCATGCCCTATCGGCCCCCCTGGCCAAACTTTGCTAGATCCGCCCCTGCACAGTTACCAGCCGCCAGCTACGTAGAAAAGGATCCTGGTGTAGAAAGTAATATTAAATAAATTCTAACAACAGCTTATCAAGCTTAAACGTGCTGCTGTTGTTCCGCCGCTGGTTTCCTCTTTCTGGTGCAAAGTGGGCCAAAAACAAAGAAGAGAGACTCGCGACAGAAAAGCCGATCAGCTGATCATTAATAAGTTTCACGATTGAAATAGCCGCAGGAAGGTGAGGGAGAGAGAGAGGCAGTCGCTCCATATATCGGTTGTTAAGCTTAACGTGGGAATGCTTTACAAACATTCAGAGATGAACTTACACACTTGCTTTACTTCTCTCTGGGATAACTTCCTCGGAGATGAAATGCTGGATTGCCAGCGATGCTACAAATACACACAGCCGCTCTATCACGTGAGCACACTGCTCCGACGTGCTACGGTTATGAGGCGAGTTACACCATGTCACAAGTTTTGTGAGGTGTTTTTTTGATATTTAATGGATCGGATTACATTTTTTATTTCTCGCCGATATCCGATCCAGTAATTTAGGTCAGTATCGGACCGATACCGATACGTAATATCGAATCGGTCCATCTCTAGTTCCTAGGACTGCGCTCTTCTTGACAGACATCTCAGATGTTGTTTCTGGGATCTGCTGGAACCACCTGGCCAGTGTGGGGGGTCACTGTCCCAGGTCCCTCAGTTACTACAGGGGTCACTGTTGCCTTCATCCTCCACACCCTCCTTCTTTAGCACTTTTCTCAGCCCTTGGTTTTTCTCAAACGTCCAGTCTTCCTTTCTCCTGTCAGTTGGTATAGCTACATCTATTACTGCAGCCTTCTTCCTCTGCTTGTCCACCACTTCTCTGTCTGGTTGGTTGATCGTGAGCAGTTTTTCTGTCTGTATTTGGAAGTCCAACAGGATCTTCGCTCTGTCATTCTCAACCACCCAGGGGGGCATGTCCCAATTTCGGGACTTCCAGGCCATACTCTGCACAGATGTTCCTGTACACTATGACAGACACTTGGTTAGACCTCAGCCTCTATTGATCTTGTGCTTAGAGCTTGTTCCTGTGTGGCCATGATTAGTTCCGCTGCGCTGTCTTTCAGTCCAGCTTGATCTAGCTCAGTGGTTCTCAAACTTTTCACAATGAGTACCACCTCATAAAATACATGGCTCTTAAAGCACCACCCTTACGACCGACATTAAAGTACAGTAGTAGGCCTATTTGAACACCATATACAGTTTACCAGAGACAATTTTATTTCTTATATGAATGTTATTTATTTTAACAGTCATAAACACGATGTGACAAGTGATAATAATAACAACTTTACTGCAATCGCATGACGTATGAACCCTGCTTCCGGGTCCAAACTGCTCTGCGTTTATTAAGGCTGTTGTGTTTTTAACATGTTTTAATGCTTTGTATCTTGTTCTATTTAATGTGAACAAGCCCCTAAAAAAGGCAGATCACTGTTGGCCTCTCTTGGTTTTTATTACCACTATTTATTTTAATGCTCAATTTTTAAAACCTTACAATGTAACTACAGCCCAGCCCATGCAGCAGTAAATTAATGACTAACCTCGTATTGTCGATGGATAATCTCAGTTGTTCTCCTGACTAAAGTTTGGTCCGTTTACAGCATCCTGCCATGCAATTGCAGTTGACCCTAACCATCGTGAACCCTCGCGTTAACTTTTATCAAATGGAAAAAAGTTAGCCTTTATCCTCCAGCTTCACTGTGCTAATGTGTTTATATTATGCTAAACATAGCTCTGTAGCTAGCCACCACGTAGCACATCATTATATACCAGCTAGCTCAACTTCAGTAACCCTACAAACGTCGCTGCTGTTTAGTTTTCTGTCTTCATTTATGTTGGAAGTGATAGCAGAGCTGTACGTTTGAATTTTTCAGAAATCCCTCAGTCAGAACATGCTATATTATTTGATCTTAAAAATGTTTTTGGAGACTTCTGCGTACCACTAGAGGGAGCCCACATACCACACAGTTTGAGTGACTGGTCTAGCTGTTGGTAGGATTTCTTCATGTCAGCCACGTCTTCTATCTGCCTTGGGTACATACCATGCAGGAGTCTGTCCTTCCATTATAGTGCCATTCTTTCTCCTCTTATTTCTTCAGTTTATGCTGCCTGAAATATTCACTAAGCACATGACTGGCTTTGGCTATCTTCCTGATGTACTTATCGATGTTTGTTGCTTCATCCTGGATAGTGGTTCGGACAGTCACTATTTCTCAGGCTCCTTCCTTTCGCTTAGCATACTGTCTCAGGGTGCTGGACTTGGGGGTGAAACCCAGCTTATTATCCCAGCAGGATAACTGGCAAGGCTTAGGTGTTGACTGCCAGGACTTGTTCTTCCCATTCAGCAGACCCCTTCAGGACTTGCCTTACTCTCTGCAGGTATTAGGGGCTTTCCTAGTGGCCTCTTCATAGTTCCCATTTGGGATCCAAGGTACTTGTAGCTATCCTTGATATCTGCAATGCCGCCTTCTGGTAGTTCATTACCCTCAAAAACGGCCCGAATGTGGCTCTACTGGACTGTAGTTTGTTGTTGATCAAAGCATTATAGACTGAGTTCAACATTTTGGTGTTAAAATGATACTAACATCTAGTTATAGATCAGTCCCTCAAACATAACCTGTTAAATGTATTATTTTCTATTTTTATTTATTATGTATTATTTTACAAAGACAATTTGTTTTGCAGGGAAGTGTCAGTAAATAAACTGTGCAGTAGGGCTGCACGATTTTGCATAAAATGAGAATCACGATTTTTTTGCTTAGAATTGAGATCACGATTCTCTCACGATTTTCTTTTCCAATATAAATATTTATTGCACTTATTAACTGCACATCAACTTCGTAACAGTTGAAACTGAACATAAAAACAATAAATAAACATAAAAACAATAAATGCCTCACATTTTGTGGTTGCCGCAAAATGTTGTACTGCTTGAAATTCCGTCTCCACCGTTGCTGGACACTGCGTGTATAGAGCAGGTAGTGCAACAATAGAAAAATAGTTGCGGGACGGCACTGTGAAGCATTTGTCTAGGGTGTTGATCATTTTCCTAAATCCCTCGTTTTGCACAATGTTGATATATCTTTGGTCAGGTGATAAGTAACAGCCTCCGTAATTTCTTTGTGCCTGCAGGAGTTCGACGTGTATAGGGAAGCGCTGTATAAGGTTCCCGTTATTGATGTTTGGCTGGTTGACCGGGACGAATTTTCTCCTGTCACTTTCTCGTCATCCCTGACGTGTTCTCCGTTGTTTTTTCCCTGCCAATTTGAGCATCACGGCACAGCTTCTGTATCACGTGGTATAAGGCTCCGCCCTTGTCATTTGTTGAGCAGGAAGAGGGAGCGCTTGCTTTCATGCAGATTACGTCCCGGATCAAAATGCGGTACAATCGTCGTCGTTTTTTTTTTTTTTTTTTTTTTTTTTTTAAATCGTTGTCATTTGGAAATGAGATCGCACATAAGTATGAATCGAGATCGCGATTTTCTAACGATTAATCGTGCAGCCCTACTGTGCAGGTGTAATTTTTGTTTTTAACTCCTTTTGCAAAGAAACAATATAAAATATACAGTAAGATAAAGAAACAAGCATAGGTATAATAAATGGAAATCACTTTTTAAAATACTTTTAAAAAGAAGTCCTGTATCCAATATGTCAGGGTCATGTCCTTACTTGGTATATTTAGATTAGAGATGGCACGATACCACTTTTTTATGTCCGATACCGATACGTAATATCGGATCGGTCCATCTCTAATTTAGATGCTAAAATAGCTTTGTGACTTGAGGGTTAACCAGCTTGCTTTAAACTGGACTTAATTTCACCTTTAATGTAGCCTGACTCGTTTTAAGGCATCTTATAAGTAGAATTCCCTTACTGCCTTGGTATCCAGATTTGCTTGTCACAGGGAATACTTTAAGGAATAACTAAATTATTCCAGTTATCATCTTCAGCTAAGTCTACACAGGAAGTGATTTGCTTTTCAGGCATCACTTTGAAGCTGACAGGTGGTTGCTAGTTGATAATCCAGACTCCAGCTGAATAGGTAACCTTCTTCAGCTTAGAAGTTGAGAAAAGATCATTTCGGGTCCTGACATTTCTTTCTTTTTTTCAGTCTTGTGGTGAGACAAACTTGGATACTGGCCAAAAAGGGAGAGTAGAGCTACACTCTGAGCAATACTGACACATAAGAAATTTGACAAAAACAACCAGCTCACAAAAGACAGCTGAACATAAACTATGGTTAATCCATCAGATAAGGTATGAAGGGAAAACAAGCTGTACACCAAACTATATTCTTGAAGTGCATAGAACTTTTGATTTCCTGCATTTGGATGCAAAGTTACTCCCAAAAGCCAAGCAGTTAGCAGTGCGCTCTGCTTTGTCTTGACATAGTGAAAAATGGGTAACAATTTCGAACACCAGCTGGCGGTAGCTGGTAGGCATACCAAAATGCACCGTAGGGTGAGTAAAACAAAATAAGCAGGTCTTTTCTTGGACATTTTGAAATTAATTCTGATATTGCCATTATTTGCTGATGAGTGCTAAGTACATGAACTACTGGATCATGGATTCAGTATGGATTCAGATTTCTTCCTGCTGCTGCAGCTCTTGCTTTGTTTTGTTTTAAACTTGCTGATAAATGTATTATTCTTGCTCACTGTGATTTATATGATGGTGAAAAAGCTCCTTTTTGTTTGTATGGTTTTTTTTGGCATATGCTCTTTGCAAGGCAGAATCTTTGCCAGGCAATCCCGCTGACAGTTCTACTACCTGGAGCAAGGAAACTATATCAATTCAGAACATAATCAGGAATGTGAGGTATTTGGAAAATAATATAAACAAGCTTGTTTAACTGATTAAGACTCAGACGAAGCACAGTGAGAGTAGTCTGAAGCACTTAATGAAGTTATGTTTAGTTACACCTTGCCAGATCCCCTTACCTGCCTTCAGGTCTGTTGGCAGGGCAGCAACATTTATCTGAGTGGTAAGAAGAAATGTGGAGGGACTGCATTAGTTTGGGCTGCACTTGTCATGTTGCAGGAGGGAGGTGTTTCTGTGATCTGAAAATTGAATTCTTAGATGTGGGAATTCATCAATATTATGTGCCAATGGAATTTTTCATTGTTGATACTATTTTAATCTAAACTGAATCAACACACTGTTTGGGTTCCTCTACCAGTTAATAAAATAGTCATTCAACTGACTGTGGCTGTGGTGAATGGCTATGGAGAATTCATGGATCCTGGCTAACCTCTGGACTACTTGCTGTACATGCAACTGAACGGTTTCGTAACCCGTTTGTACTCATCTGCCACAAGGACCAGTACAGAAAATCTTTAACAATGCATACCACAATACCTGCATTTTAAGCCTCTTATTGTATGAAGGTTTGATTCTTATTTAATCACTCACTTTTATTTACTTTTTTTGTTGCGGTAGCCACGAAAGTGAAATACTAAAGTATTGATTCTTCTTCTACCTAATTGAGTGTTAGGTGTGTCTGTATATCTGTGTCTGGGTGCCAACACATTTCAATGTAAAAATTATATTTTTTTCACATTTCTTGGAATTTGTTTTGTTTCAGCAAAAGCAATCATTGAATTTTTACTTTTGACAAGAATACTACTAGTTAGAATCACTGTGTGATGATATGATAGGTGATTACATTGTCATACACAATAATGTGTGGTATCCCAATACAAAAGTTCACTTGGAATGACCACATGACATTGATTAACTACACACATGTATGGAAGTTACTGATCTTTGTATGTTTGGATATTTTTCTTCTTCAGTGTTGCAGACATTGTGATTTATTATGAACTAAACGTTGTGTTTTGAACATTGTAAGTGTTCAGTTTGAGTATACAGTTGTCCCTCACTATAAAGCGGTTCACTTTTCGCAGCCTTGCTGTTTCGTGGATTTTTTTTTTGTGTGTGTGCAATTTCGCATGCTGTTTCTTTTTTGTTTTTACAGCGCATTGTGTTCTGCATCCTGATTGGCTGTAGACCATTGTCAATCAATCTCCTCCATGCCGTGTCTCCTGTACAGAACAGAATGTGTTCAGCTTGTCAAATTTACATAAATCTTCGATCGCTAGCAGTGTGACTCTGAAGTGCTGTACTGTATGTTTGTAAGTTTTCTCCCCAACAAACACAACAATGTCGACGAAACGTTTTGCACCGTCAAAGGCACCTGCAGTAGCACCCAGAAGCAGAGGAAGATGCTAACCATCGCACAAAAAGTTGGACTTCTGGACATGCTAAAGGAAGGTAGAAGTTACCGTATTTTTTGGGCTATAAGGCGCACCGGATTATAAGGTGCATTAAGCGAAACAAAACAGTCAGATAAGTCAAACTTTACTCAACTCATTCTTCTTGCTTCCTCTACTTCCATACCATTGTTCATTAATGTTGAATTGTCTCGCAGCTGCTCTATTCCTATGTTCTAGACCTGAAAACAGGGTTTGATCTTTGGTTTCAGTCTATAATACTGGACTTATTTTTCTATGAAGGTTTGAACTTTGAGGGTGTTTAAGAGAGAAAAGTGTATAAAGTGTGTAATGAGGGGATTTACAGCCTTAAAACAGCTACAATAATTGTAAAAAATAAAGTTGGCTACTTTGTGGATTTCACCTATCGCGGGATACTTTTAGAACGTAACTCCCGCAATAAACGAGGGACCACTGTAGCCCAGTTCAATCTTTACCAAAAGCTACCCTTAAATGTATTTCTAATAACAAAGATTTAATCACTAGCTGGTACCACATCCTCATAAGTTTGACAGCATTTCTAGTAGATAATGGCAGATGATGTGAGCATGAATTGAGGTTGCGGCCTCAGAGAGAACTGGCAGCAGCTCCTGGACCAGGCAGATCCCCATGTACTAATGAGAAGTGAATTCATTGTAAAAGGGAGGGAGTGAGGGTGAGGCGCAAAAACGAGAACAAACAGCTTGTAGAGAACCGGAAGGGACATGTATGGAGGTTTGGCCCCATTCCTGAAATTCAGATAAATCATCTTCAATAAGAGTTCAGCGGCATGAGGAAGAGCAGTCCCCACACAAGTAGACAAGTGGTTTAGTCTTTAGCAGTATATTTCAGTGATACAGCAGAACAAGATTCCCACATTACAGAGAGGGAGAAGTTGCAACAGATGGAACAGATGTTCTGGAGAACTTTTTGAATAAAATTCTTCGCTTTGCTTGATTCTTGACTTTTTCTAGTATTTCTAGTATTTTTCTAGTATTACTGGTGTAGAGGGTTTCTTGAGGTGCTGACCTATTGTTCAGGGGAAGACTGCAGCATGTCAAAATAAATGGCTATAGGGCTATGAAAACAGAGTTGTTGCACACACAACAACCAATATGGTGACAATTAATGAGGCTTAAAGGCATACTCATAGATGCTGACCCATTGCTTAGCCAAGCGCAATTAACCCCTTTAATGCACTTAGTCCAGTGTATTTTACTCGTGTGACTTTTGCATACCAAGGCCGAAAAACATGAGCTGGGTGCAGTTCAGCTGGACTCGAGCATATGACATGGTACTGTGTCTCTGGCTGCAAGACCTGTCTCAATTAAGGTACAAAAGGCCTAAAAACGTTAACTATTACTACTGCTGGAGTGTGCTTCTCAAAAGTGTGTGTGTGTGTGTGTGTGTGTGTGTAGGTGTGTGTCAAAGAAAAAGAAAGGATAAGTGAAATGTACTTGGACCATCAAGCATTGTATAAGTGCAAGCTGATCTTTGCTGAAGTAATTTGGTTAAGGTTATATGTAGTGACATAAATAAAAACTTTTAAATGTTTTCATGAGATATATATACTAAGGATATATCCATCTGTGATTTGGTATCCTTAACAGATTAACAGGGTTAGAGTTTTTGTGATTGTGGTCAGTTAGCAAACAACTCAAGCATGAAATCATGTTGGTGAGACATTTCTGACCTGATCTATTATCTTACAGATGGCTTATGCATATCAGTCAGAATGCATAATGTACTTAAGACTGCAGAACTTAAAATGCATAGCCACTTTGACATAAAGGGAGAAAAAAAAAGAAAGAACTGAAATCAGCTACATGTGTTGACTGAAGTAAGGAACAACTCAAAGACTCAAAGGCTTGTATTCCCCTTTAAAGGACGAGGTGATCAAAAAAGTCCCACCTGCTAACCCCCCCCTTTCAGACATGGATCCAACCCTTACCTATTGCGGTGTAGAGGACCTGGTCACAACAACGCTGCCCAGATAGCTGAGATCAATCAAAAACAAAGCAGGTAAGACTCCAGGAGTCATCAAGAACCACCACACTGCCCCTACTTGATAATGATGGAGACATTGCAGTACATGAGAAGCGGACAGGCCCTGTGACACACTTTGCCCAACAACCTTCCCTTGGTAGTCAGACCTGGATGACCTGAAGGCTTTTAAGGGAGTTGGGGAGACGTGGGTTATAGAATGGGGAAGGAAAGTAGAGTAGGAAAAAAAATCTGAAAGATTGGACAGTAAGGGAGAATTGGTCATGCAATCAAGTTACAAAGGCTGAGGATGGGCCGCAGGGCCTGCCACGATGAACTCATCCCTCTGCATGATAAAGGCATCTTCAAAGGCTTGGAGCTAGACATAACAATGGGTGTTTTCTCTGGGGAACTGACTGGGTGGATATTATGAGAGTCCTCCTGTTAGGTGAAAGCAGGGTAACATATAATACAGATGGAAAAACAGGGATCCTGTGGTGATGACTGCATATTACCAGGCTTTCAGGGGCTGTGCACCCCCACCCACCCCCCCAAAAAAGCATTTGACTGGCCATGGCTTTTAATTTTTTTTAACCAGATGGATTGTAGCCCTTAAAGGTCTGAAATGCAATCTGTGAAGCAAATGCATTTTCTTGTCAATTCACCATTTAATTTACTTACTTACTTTTAGCATTTTCACTTGAAAATTTACGATGTACATTTCCAGGTGAATATTTTGAAACAGTGCTTCAGAGATTCAGTGGGTGAGTAAGTTTATGTCTGACATGAAAAGCAGCACTGACCAAATTGAAGCTAAACTTAAAAAAAGGAAATCAAAAACAAAAATCCAGAGTTCATCAAATGAATCAGAACAAAATGGTTTCCTTCCACCATACAACTTTCATTTTCATTAAGTCAAATGGAAAAAGCATAAGCTAAACTATTAAGCTAATTTGCCACAGAGATGACTTTAGGAAATAATGATTAGTACATAGCACTTCAGTAACAAAAATATCAGAGCAACTTCACAAACCAAAGCATTATGGGTTGGGGCAGATGACTCAAATGGTATCCTGCTCTGTAATCCTTATGGACCTACCCTGAAGCTGACAACTGGGGTGGAGAAGGCTCCGATGGAAGGATCTCCTCCTCAGTCCTCCTTTGAGATGGCATCTGCCCAAATATGTTGCTGCTTTCCATGGGGGGTGATGGAGACTGGGAAGCTGGGTAGCTGGCTGCAGAGGTGGCAAAGGCCATGTGGGAATGGTAGCTGGGGCTTGTTCTCCTGCTACCCTGGGCTTGAGCAGGTGAGGAGGAGGGAGAAGATCTTCTTGAGAAGCTGGCTGTGGAAGGAGGGAGGAGGGTAATCTCAGACATCTCTGAAGGTATAGTAGGTTGGACAATGCCGGGACGTGGCCTGGGACGAACTACTATCTCTGGGGAGCCCTCATGAGAGCTAAGGGGGCTTTGGGTGAGGGGTGAGAGGCGAGAGGGCTGAAGAACCACCTGATGCATGCCAGAATCCATCCTACGACCATGTCTGGGACTGAAATGAGGAGTGGTTTCAAACCATCGTGTGTCCAAGCTACTGAATGTGCTAGGAACAATATGGGCCATTGGATCGGTGTAAGGCAAAACCGGCACACCCATTCCGTGGCTTGTGTGTCTTAGCTGCCCTAAATGTGCCTCTTGCATAGCTAAATGCTTGGCTGGGGAGCCATGAGGCCTGGCCTTGCTGGGAGACTTGCTTGAGTGGCTCTTTGGGGCCTCCAGTGGCAGGACAGCTGGATAAGTGGGCATTGGAAGAGAGGAGGACTGGATAGCACTAAGGGGAAGAACATGAGGTGGAGGGGGATAGGGAGACTCGTGGCGGAGATGCAAAGGTTGATGTGGTGGAAAAATGAACTGGGGTCCCTCCAAACTTGCAAAGGTAAAATCCAATCCCTGCCAAATCTCTGGAGAACGAATGGAAGAGGTGAGGGTCAGTGGAAGTGGAAAACCAGAGACAGCATATTGTGGAAAATCACTTTCTCCCATTTCTTCAGGAATCATAGCGTGGCCAAAAGGACCCTCAGCAAGGTATGGAGGGGAGGACATGACAGAGCTAAGTGGGCTGGTATCTGGCATGTAAAAAGGAGGTGGAGGATCATGATCCCCAGGAGGACCTAGATAGCCATAAAAAGCCCTGTGGTGGAGAGAGCCTCGGATCTGCCCAGTGGCCTGAAGCCGACTGCTCTCCATGATGGTCATACCTTCGAAGGGCCTGTGGAAATGAGAGCTGTAGGCTGGAGGTTGCAGGTAGGATTCCTGACTGGAGATAGGAGAGATCTGGTGAGGCCGCAAGGGGGGCATAACTGGTGGAAGAGCCCTAGCGTCATCATTCTCTTCATCGGACTGTCGGAATTCAGGATATAGGTCTGATTCTTCCACAAATGGGAAGCCCTCAATTCGCCGGGGTTTGACAGACATTTCTCTCTCTGTAGGATCTATAACAAAACGTCCATCTGGGCCTCGACTGATGAGTTCAATGGGTGTTGTTGCTTCAGCTTCATGCTTGGGGATGCTGTATTTCTTGCTTGTTATTGCTCTTTTGGTCTTTTTGTATAGAGATAATTCCTCCTTCTTCCCTGGACTTGGGGGTGGTTTTTTTCCACGCTGGTCATGACTATCTTCAGATGATTCTGATGGAGATGCCTTTGAACGAATGCTCTCTGGGCTCACCTTTCCTGAAGATGACCTATGGAAAACAATACAGATGAAGTGATCATTTAAAATGGTACTTTGTACAAAATAACAGTTTACTGATGGTGCTGGAGATGAATCCAACTACAACAGAACAAAACATGGATTAAAGAAAGAAAAACTAGACCCCATTTACAGGATTGCAAGTTCTAAGTCAAAGCAGCGATCATGAATCATTAGCAAACAAAATTCAGCAAGATACATTTCCTGTTTATTTTTAGGCAGTTAAACTAGAACAAAAAATATGCAAACTTTCAAACTCAGACAAGGCACTCCTCCGACAAGACTAAACCTTTATCCCACAATTTTAAAGTAAGTCAAACCAAAATGTAACAGTTTCTTCCTTTGTCTGCATTCCACTTCTCCATCAAGTTTCATATAAATTTGGTAACTGAAAAAACATCTTGACAATACTGGACACATCTTGACTTTTTTTCAAAAGTGAAAGTGAATGGAGTGTAGATGTAGAGGTTTGGTGACATAAGACAAATGTTTGTTTCTAAAGCAGTAATTAAAGTGCACACAAGAAGGGGATATCAACTAAACTGCACAATACACAAAATCATTAAATTCATGCATAATTCTGACAACAACAAACTGGTTTATCGGTACCCACACAGACATCCCCTTAAGGCATGTGCATAGACCAGTTTTAACCATTGCAGTAAAGGACTGTGTACCAGACCCAAGCACTACTAGTAGTTATCTGTAATTTGTTAGATTTATAACAGTTTATGTTATTGGTTTTAAAAGTGGTTTAACATTTAGTCTTATAATGGGATGCCTTAGTTGCAGAGTGCTTATATCATATGCCATATTACTGCATTTTACCTTCTTTCATTCCCTCTATATCATCCCCCACTTTATACCTGATACTTTTGCTCTACTTCATCATTATCAGTTCCTAAAGTTAAAGGCAAACCAGTACCTGTACGGTACAATTATACTACCAATGAAGTATTTCATTCATTTGAAAGTTGAATTCCATTGCAGTATGACGTCACATTTTCCCATTACAAAACACTGTCAGGACAGGAGCACAAAAAACCAAAGAAACATGATACCCCAAAACTAAATAAATAAATAATTTCACCACTCGCTGATATTAGAAACATAGAGCAGTTTGTAAACCCAATGGTTATCGGTTAGTAATAAATTTTGAGCAACACAGTAGCAACAAGTATGAAGTGGCTGTACTCACCAACACTGTTAAAGCTCAATATGGTAGAGCTATGACTGATTTGTGAGAAAGGAGAGACTTTGATTGATGACATATATAGAAAATTAAGAATATCAGAGGTTGGAGTGAATGATTAGCCACATTTGTCAAAACTAACTCAAAGGATAATTCAATCACCAGACCCAGTGAAGAGTATCCCACTAGTTGGGATATGTACTTTTTGTGCCAATTCTTCAAGTGTTTGAACAATTTTGGTATCTATCCTTCTATAATATATCTGAGAGGTCTTGACCAAATTCAACATTTTGAAAAGATTATGAGTTACAGTATATAACTTGTGCTTGTATATAACAAGAAACTGAGACACTTTGAAATCCATGTTATCAAAGTCTTTCTAACCAAATTCTTGTTAGAAATTAGTACTAGAGCGCTATAGGAAAAAGGAAAGGAAACCACAATTTCTTTGAAGCCACAATCCCTTTATTTAGTGATAAAAATCATTTATAGCAGGTCTGTTTGTTATAAATTAAATAAACAGTATAGTAGGCAATGTCACATGCGATACATGTTAAAGGTACCAGGTTTCAGTAGCTACATACCTTCACTGAAAAATACCATCTGCTATTTGAAGTCACGGGTACTTCTCATTAAATGTAACAACAATTCATTTATCATTATACTAACACTTAATCAATCAATGTTATAAATTTGTGTAGACAACAACATTGTATTTCTAAACTATGTGAAAGATGGTGTCTCTGATGAACCAGGATCTTTGTTAGGTATTATTTCTTGCAAGTAATATTGGTTGAAAACGATATAAAATTTTGTAGAAGTAGTAGAAGTTATGGTAACAAATATTGCTGATAATATTCATAAATCTGTTATCAGACCTACATAGCTGTAATGCTGCAGGAGTTCCTTATATGATTATGGCTGGTTTGTATAGACTGTGGTTTGAATATAAGCTCCCTGCCTCTCTTGCAAGAGAGAAGATACTTATTAGGGACTAGAAAGAGACAGCATACTTATCCTATATAGGCTTCCTGCTAAATCCAGAATTGAATTTAAATCCTTCTCATTACATACAAGGTTTTGAATAATCAGGTTCATCTTAATGACCTTTTAGTATTGTTTCACCCCATTAGAGCACTTCATTCTCAGACTACAGCCTTAGTTGTTGTTCCTAGCGTATTTTAAAGTAGAAGAGCCTTAAGCTTTCAGGCCCTCTTCTGTGGAACCAACTCCCAGTTTGGATCTGGGAGACAGACATCCACTCTACTTTTAGTGTTAGGTTTAAAACGTTCACTTTTGATAAAAAAATATAGCAAGGGCTGGATCAGGTGACCCTGAATCCTCCCTTAGTTATTCTGCAATAGGTCTAGGTTGCTGAAGGCTTCTCATGATTTACGGATTCTTTTTCATTCACCTTTTTCACAAACTGTGAAAAAGTTTTTTATACACCACTCTGCATGTAATCATTAGTTATTAATAATCTCTGGCTCTCTCCCACAGCGTGTCTTCTGCTCATCTATCTCCCTTCACCCCAACTGGTCGTGGCAGGTGGCTGCCTCTCCGAGCTTGGTTCTGCCGGAGGTTTCTTCCTGTTAAAAGTTTTTCCTTCCTACTGTCGCCAAAGTGCTTGCTCAAAGAGTATCATATGATTGTTGGGGTTTTCTCTGTTTTCTTTGTATTATTGTAGGGTCTTTACTTTACAATATAAAGCATCTTGAGGCAACTGTTGTTTGATTTGGCACTATATACTGTAAATGAAACTGAACTGAATTAAAAAGAATTGAACATTGGTTACTGACATATTTATCCTTACAGTACAAACTGGTTTGTTTAGGCTTCTGGAAACTCAGCTGTTAGAAGTAATGGATGAATCTCCTAAATGGATCATTATCCACAGCTTCACAACTCCACAGCTTATGGATATGCAGGCGATGAGACCTGTCTTCATCAACACATTTTCACATTAAACCAGTAGTTTAACAGAGCTTCAGAAATATAGCCCGTCCACATTCACAAGGCAAAAAAAGTGAGTGAAATTAGATGACCATTTGCAATGGTAGAAAGCCATGAGCTGGTGTTAAGCAGAAGGTTGGTTACTTCTTAGAAGAGTCAATGGCAGGACAAGTTAGGGAAATCAAACGAGTTACTAAAAGACACAATCAAGAAGCAAACATGGGTGCCTGTGTCAAAGTTTCCAAAATTCTGTGTCTGTCTATTTTAACATATAAAGTGGTTTGGATAGAGCCAGGGCTAATTTCTGTTTTACTTGCAGTGAGTTTGAAAACAAACATTTAAAATAGCTCATCCACATCTAGATTGAGATTTTCTGAAGGTTGCAAGAAGCTCTTGTTGACTAAGGACAATGCTTAGTGCATCTTATTTTCCTGAAACACTTCAGCAGAGGTGTACCTCTTTATTACCAGCCACTGCAGTTAATTTTTCAAAAATGGTTTATTTTGTCATTAAAGAAGGCCTACAAGACATACAATTCACGTAACTGAGCAACATAGAGTCCCGATCAAAAGTTTAAGACCACTTGAAAAAAGGTTCCAAGTAGAGCTTCAACATGCAACAAGGAGAAATGGGAGTAAGACAAAACATTTTTTTGAGCAGGCAATTTCTTGAAAACGACTCTTAAAACTGAAACAGGCTGTTCTACAGCTGATCAAAAGTTTAGGACCACATGCTTTTAAAAGGCCAAATCTGTGAAAAAACCCTAAGGACCCTAAAGCGCTTTACACATCCAGTCATCCACCCACAGGTGATGGCAAGCCACAGCCACCCTGGGGCGCACTGACAGAGGCGAGGCTGCCAGACACTGGCGCCACCGGGCCCTCTGACCACCACCAGTAGGCAATGGGTGAAGTGTCTTGCCCAAGGACACAACGACCGAGACCATCCAAGCCGGGGCTCGAACTAGCAACCTTCGGATTACAAGGCAAACTCCCAACTCTTTGAGCCACGATCGCCCTTAAAAAACGTCTTCATCTGTCGGGTTCTACTTGAACACCACAGAACTGACTGTTTGGACTTTGCAAGAAAGCACTGAACATGGGACACTGAAAGGTGGAAGAAAGTTTTATTCTCTGATGAGAAGAAATTTAACCTTGATGGTCCTGATGGTCTCTAACATTACTGGCATGACAACCAGATGCCATCTGAGATGTTTTCTACGGACCACAGTGGAGGGGCACCATAATGGTGTGGGGTGCTTTTTCCTTCAGTGGAAGATAGTAGATGCCCTTCGTGTGGCTGTCTTCACCACTTGGAGAAATGTTCCCACTCACCTCATGGAAACACTTGCATCAAGCATGCAAGCGTGCAAGTGATCAACAATAACGGTGGAGCCACTGAGTTCATGTCTGATTTCTTTTTGGAGGTGAGGTCCTAAACTTTTGATCAGCTGTAAAACAGCCTGTTTCAGTTTAAGCATAGTTTTCTATAAATTACATGCTCAAAAAATGTTTTGTCTCAATCCCATTTCTTCTTGTTGCATGCTGAAGCTCTACTTGGAACCTTGTTAAGATCCAAACATGCAAAATATGATTTTTGCCATTTTTCAAGTGGTCTTAAACTTTTGATCAGGACTGTATATGTCTTACATTTAAAACATCAGGAATATCAAGTTCACAACATAAATAATTTTAAATGATCAGTTACCTTGAACTAAATTTTTAACTGAATGAATCACCATTATAATAATGAGTGGTCATTACATGTATGTATTGTAGTTCTGTAACAGAGTCTAAGCGCTAGTCTTCACTAAATAAGAAGACTGAAAGTACTCTGCAAGTATACCTGGCCAAGGAGTGAGCCTAACTTAGCAAGAAGACCGATGACAGAAGGAAAAGATTAGCTGTTCTCTCCAAAAAACTACAAACTCCCTCAGTAACTGCAATAAATTTAAAAAATAAAGGACAGTAATAGTATAGTAGTAATATAGAGCAATATAATGAAAGATAAATGTGATTCATTCACTGTGACACATGAAGAGTCCCATTATCTACTTCTTCTGTCCTTAATAATACATTCTCATTTTTCCCCAGAGATTTGAATGAAGCTCCTTTACCGCTCATGAACGAAAGACTACGACCAGTATTGTTGTTGCCTGATTGTAGTTGGCCAGAAGCATGCAGACGGGTCAAGAGTCTGAGGTGCTGAACCAAAGTGAAGGAGGGTATATAGTGTGCAAGAACAAAGGGACAATGGTTTGCACACTCACTGAGGACCATAACACTGGGACCTGTACCTGCTTGCGTCCAGCCCCTCCCAGTAGGCCTCAATGCTGGGAATGAGGCTAAGTGGACTCCTGCAGAGGTGGGGAGATGAGACAGTAAGAAGTGAGGAGCATATGGAAGTAAACAGGAAGTCTGGCAATGAGAGAGAGAGGGCAAACAAAAAGGAACAGAAAAAATGAAAGAAAAAGCTCGTTCCTGTTCAGCAGCTTAGGGATGAGAAGCATTAATGAGTTGGAGAATAACTCAACGTAAAATTTCAGTGAAAAAGCGTAAAGATAAGAAAAACTATGTGAGAGCAAGAAGAGGGTTTCCTGCCATAGTTTCATTTCCTCACATCTTAGTTTCTGCCACTTCAGACACAAGAGGGCGAAAAAGCACAAAAGGACAAAGCAAAAAAACCATTTCATTAAATGAGACTTCCTTTCCACACTGTACCATCTTATTGCCTTGAAATGGTGAAATATTAGGCTATGTTATTGTATAGTACATTTGCAAGCATCCACATGTGTATAGCAAGCATGCATTCGACCGTGGTCCTCTACAATACTTTGGGGATATTTTAATACAGTTGTATTACACTCAGGATGTTCACTTCAAATCTGGTGCAGATTTCTCCCATTTACAAGAACAGGGAAAAATTGGACTTTATTAAGTAGCATGACAGCTGTGTCAGTTACCTAAGTAACCTGAAAAATTCCTTGACAAACATTCCATCCAGATAGTGAATTAAACGTACACAAAAAATGTATAGTATTTCGATTTTAGAAACTCCATTACAGACCCCCTCATGGTGTTAAAGGGAAAATCTATGATCCTAGTATATAAATGTATTTGGGAAACAAGCTTAGAGAAAGTGCAATTAAAGTCTGGCTTTTTTTTATGTATACCTGATGTTCAACTTGATCAATGTATTGCTTTTAACCTCTCCCTCCCAAAGAGAAGGGAAGTCTCTATTTTATGTTAGCAGATTTTAAAATTCTGTACATGGGAGGTTTACTGAAGTTTTTCTACAGTTTCTTTGTTGGACTCTAAAAAGTAATTCATCAGACCCGTTACCACCACTTAAATGCA
This sequence comes from Oreochromis aureus, assembly GCF_013358895.1. NCBI lineage: Eukaryota > Metazoa > Chordata > Actinopteri > Cichliformes > Cichlidae > Oreochromis > Oreochromis aureus. The sequence goes on along the minus strand of NC_052951.1, from coordinate 4,754,564 downwards.
TGGCTGCAAGAGAAAAATTCTCTAATAAGATAAATCTTCTAAATTGCAAACTTTATTTTGTTGGGGTGTGTTGACTTAATAATTGGCTCAAGAGTTGGCAGTTCGTCTTGTAATCGGAAGGTTGCCGGTTCGAGCCCCGGCTCCGACAGTCTCGATCGTTGTGTCTTTGAGTAAGACACTTCATTTGTTGGCTGCTGGTGGTGGTCAAAGGGCCCGGTGGCGCCAGTGTCTGGCAGCCTCGCCTCTGTCAGTGCGCCCCAGGGCAGCTGTGGCTACATTGTAGCTTGCCATCACCAGTGTGTGAATGAATGAATGGGTGGATGACTGAATGTAGTGTAAAGCGCTATACAAATTATTTATCAATAATTTTGGTAATTACATCAACTTAATTTTGTATGCAATTTGAAATTAAAAGGGTTTAAAACATAATTCAATTTGTAGTTTCTTAATGAAATTAGATAGATAACGTCATTTTCTTCAATGTAACCTCTGATTCAAGGTCCATCTCCTACCCAGTTAAAATGCCCTGCCAAATTCCATATTAAGACTGTGTTGCACGGAGGACTTGCAGGCTGATGTTAAAGCATAAAGGGAATGCACATATTGTCTATTTTTTACAGCACAAACTAGAACGTTATAATTAGACCAACACGGTGAACTGCTTGTTAAGCAAGTAAAATATGTTGTTAGAAATCTTTTTAGGTCAAGCAGTCAAATTGGTCATAGAACATGTTGTTTATGTCGTGTGATTATGTTATGTGTTATGATACCATAATTTTGTCTCATTCTTGTTAATGTATCATAATTTTCATTCATGTGTATGTGTGTATGAAAATAAATAAACAATAAGTCCACTGATAATCTAGATTCAGTAAGATTCAGTTAGGGTAAAAGTATAATCTTTAAATTTGCTTTACAAGGACACTGAACAGGATATCCCAAGGTGCTGTGCTCTACTCATGGGCATGATATATGCTTTGAATCTGATGATGATGTTAACTGTTTTGAATCCTGTAGGTGTAAAATTGATTTAAAAGGTGTTTTCTGCATGATGTTAAAGAAAGATGCAAGACTTTAAGGAGGTTGGAGTGCATACAGAGTTAACATGCACTGAACACTTTTTTGGATGCAGTAGTTTTGCAGTGGAGTTAACATTTTAAACATTTCACATATTTATTTCTGTGATGTTAAATACATAAAGGCCTATAACGTTGCTGTGATGATACAAGGGATTTACTCAAGGTTAATGTGTTTGTAATTTTGGCCAAACCAAAATTTCTGGTTTATTTTCAGTGTTTAAATATAAAGTGTTGAAAATTACAAATAAAATCCTTAAATGTTGAATTCATTTATTTCTTGAAAGCTGTTACAATTACAAAACCAAGAAAAGCTAAAATAATAATGATGAAGAAGAAAATCAGCAACTTAATGACACCATACAATATTTTCAAATACTGTGAAAAAAGTTGTTGGTGGAACATCATTTTATGAGTACACAGCTTAAAAAATAGTTTTTTAAGCTACCAATTATTAAGGGGTGTTTAAAATTACTTTTGATTGTAGAGGAAAGGTTCATTCTCTTAACATAATATAGTTTGTGGAAGCTGTTGCGTTTTTTGTTGAGCTTAAACATTTGTTTTTAGAGTGTAATTACATTTGATACTCTCTAATATCCTCACATGAAACTATCAAAGCTAACAGTGATCGTCTCTAAATATCCCCACCCTGTCTGAGGCACTCAGAGCAAAAGCCCACTCATTATTGATTTCTCCTGAAAACAAGTATCATGTTTTTTTTTTTAAATAAATTTAAGTAAAGACACTGGAATAAATACATCTTTGTAACAGGCTGCTACTGAAGACTTAAGACACTAATCGAGTCTTTTGCTGAGCTGTCTGTTATATGTACACACAGCACTGCTTCATCCCTCGAGTTAGGTGCCTTGTTATGCTTTATTGATTCATAGGTCACTTTTACATGCCTTAACAGGGAAAAAACATTCCTCTGAAAAAAGATCAGGTACAAGGACTGGACAGAAAATTAGTGAAAAGGCAGTAAATATACAAAGAAAGACTTTAAAAGACATCCTGGTATTATATTGTTTACCACTTTAAAACATATTACAAGAAAGTCTGACCCCTTTATAAGCAAAATGAAAAGAAATGAATACTTGTGCACGGTACAGCTTTTACATAGTCTGTAAGGTTCTGGCCACTTAAACTTGCGGATCTGTCCATTGGTTTAACAAAGTCTCATGGAGGCGATTTCAGTGAATAGGGTGAGCTGTGAATGAGGACTGTTCACTCTGTGCTGCTGGATAATGGTACACAACACAATTCTCTTTCAGACACCTCAGGAAATTTTGGTAGAAGCATAGATTGTATATAAAAGATAGATGTAGTTGCTATGAAGTCATCCATTGGATTGTGGAGCTCATTATGCATGTGTCCTCAAACTGTAGGGGGCACACAGCCTGCTAATGAGTGCTAAGTAACACACTAAACTGAATTTCAAGTGTAGCACGGACAACATGGATTGGCTGTGTCACAGAGCAAGCCATGCTGTTTGTCAGATATTTTAGTAACAATGCTCCAACAGCACAAATAGTCCAGACAGAGACTCCATGTGGCTAGGGTGAAGCTTAGCAAAACGGTAGCAGCTACAGCCGGCTGTGTCTGGATCCACTTATCATGCTCCTAAATTAATAAAGTTCAAATACAAAAAAATACAAATCATGCCCTTTATGGGTGCTATGAAGGGGCAAACTGTCTTTTTTAGAGTGGGCATTAGGGTGTAGTTGAGTTCCTGCCTCAACAATTATGACTCTACCGTAAGTATTGGAAGGCTAGGATACTAACTAGCCTGTTCACGTTCTGTTTGAAGATTCTCACAATGCAATATGAGAACCAACAGAAGATGTCAATACAGTGAAGTTTATGTAGAAAAAACAGCTTTCTGAGGGAGTAATGAACACACACACACAAAACAAATATTCAAAATTCAGATGGACAGTCAACAGTGATGCCTTGAAGTCATCATTTAGGTACCTGTAGTACATGTTCATGTCTGTCAGAGTTTTTAGTACACATGTTACTGCTAGTACAGGACGCACTGATAGGGTGGCTGTAGCTCAGGCGGTACAGCAGGTCATCCACTGATTGGAAGGTTGGTGGTTTGATTCCTGGCTTCCCCCTAGTCTGCAGGCCAAATATCCTTGGGCAAGATACTAACCCCATGTTGCTCTCCGATGCATCCATCGGAGTGTGACTGTGTATGAATGTTAGATAGGCACTAACAGCTTAGAAACAGTGCTTGTGTGATTGGGTGAATTAATTAGTTGTGTAAAGCGCTTTGAGTGCTCAGATAGAGTAGAAAAGCGCTATATAAGAACCAGTCCATTTATCATATTGAATAACCTTCTTAATATTATTCCACACAATTTATTAGATATTTACAAGTTTACAATTTATTAGATATTACATTGTATGTTTAAAACAGTAATATAACGTGTACTACTATTTGATTTTCTTTGTTAAATCAATTTGTTTTGTGAGGTTTTGTTGTTGTTGTTTTGTAGTACAGCAATACATTTGTGTGGCACAGGTGTACTTACGGAGTTTCCAGGCTTTTTCTGCAGTGAGTTATTGAAAGAGGGGGGTCTGGAAGATAGGGAACAAAAAACAAAACACTGTAAACTGTAAATACACTGGTAGGGGAGGGAGAAAACAAGCACTTCACTTAGAAGCTGTACAAATAAAGGCAAGGTCATTTGAAGGAATCCACTGAACTGTTTTTATTCCTATTCAATTTCAGCCGAGCCTCAATATTAAGATTCATAATGTGGAAAATATCGTTTTGTCATTCACGATAAACGTGTCTGACCCAACACATTTACATAAAAGGCTTATAAAACTAGACTCACCAAAGGCAACATTAGCATGGCTGCTGCAGGGCTTAGAGCAGGATTTGAACGTGAGCGACACAACAGCAGTAAAATGCAACAGAGGCTTAAAAAAGTCAACATGAATATAATGACTGACTGCAGCCAAGTGTCTATCACTTTTAGCTTTTGATGGTTATGATGTCAGCGTAAAGCAGCAGATCACGAAAAAGAGAAAAACGAGTACAGCAACAAATAATGCGTATTTCCAAAAATATATTCAAATCAATGAAAAACTACTCTTTTAACAACTTAAAAGGATGTTCTAACCTTGTTTTTTGCAAAATGCAAAGTTTGTAGTTAGGAACAGCCGTTCAACTGCTCACTTATGCAAATATCTAATTAGGCAGTCACTTCGCAAAACTGATTTGCATTTAGGCATGTAGACAGGACGAAAGCTGATTTAAGTTACTTTGACAGTGGAATAGTTGTTGGTACCTCTATTACCATCTACTGGGATTTTCTCACAGAACCATTTCTAGGGTTTACAGAGAATAAACACAGCATGTATTCTTCCACAGCATGTCTTTTATCCTGTCTTCCTTCTCTCACCCCAACCGGTCGCAGCAGATGAACCCGCCCCTCCCTGAGCCTGGTTCTGCCGGAGGTTTCTTCCTGTTAAAAGGGAGTTTTTCCTTCCCACTGTCGCCAAAGTGCTTGCTCATAGGGGGTCATATGATTGTTGGGTTTTTCTCTGTATGTATCATTGTAAGGTCTACCTTACAATATAAAGCGCCTTGAAGCGACTGTTGTTGTGATTTGGCGCTCTATAAATAAAACTGAATTGAATAGTCCAAAAAATAGAAAATATCAAGCAAGAAACAGTTCTCTGAACGAAAATGTATTATTGATGTCAGAGATCAGGGGAGAATAGCAATACTCTTTTGAGTTGATAGTAATTCAAATACCATCTTGTTACAACCAAGGTATGCAGAAGAACATCTCTGAATACTCAGCGTATCAAACCTTGAAGTGGAAATGGGTGATGGGTTACAGCAACAGAGGCCACACAAGGTGCCAACCTTATCAGCGAAGAACAGGAAACTAAGGCTACAATTTGAATAGGCTTACCAAAATTGGAAAATAGAAGACTGGAAAAACATTATCTGATCTTATGAGTGAATTTCTGCTGCAACATTCAGATGGACAGATCAGAATTTGGCATAAACAACATGATATTGCGGGTGGAGCGCTGCTGACTTAGACTGAGAACATTGTCGGACGGTGGAAGAAATACTTCAAGGACCTCCTTAATCCCACTGGTACGTTTTCCGGGGAGGAAGCAGAGTCTGGGGAGGGGAAACACTCACCTATCTCCGGGGGCGAGGTCATTGAGGCAGTGAAACAACTCCTTGGTGGCAGAGCCCCTGGGGTGGATGAGGTTCGCCCTGAGTTCCTAAAGGCTCTGGATGTTGTAGGGCTGTCTTGGTGGACACGCCTCTACAATGTTGCGTGGCGATCAGGGACGGTACCTCTGGATTGGCAGACCGGGGCGGTGGTTCCTATCTTTAAGAACGGGGACCGGAGGGTGAGAAAGTCTATGTCAGGGTGCTGGAAAGAAGAGTCTGTCCATTAGTCGAACCTCGGATACAGGAGGAACAATGCAGTTTCGTCCTGAACCAGCTCTTTATCCTCTCGAGGATACTTGAGGGTGCATGGGAGTTTGCCCAACCAGTCTACATGTGCTTTGTGGACTTTGAGAAGTCATTCAACCGTGTCCCTCGGGGTGTCCTGTGGGAGGAGGTGCTTCGGGAACATGGGGTGTCTGGCCCATTGCTACGGGCCATTTGAGTTGCACGAAGTTGGTCCACATAGCTGGCAAAAAGTCAGACCCGTTTCTGGTGGGTGGTGGGCTCCACCAGGGCTGCCCTTTGTCACCGATTCTGTTTGTAATTTTTATGGACAGAATTTCTAGGCAGGGCCAAGTGGCGGAAGGCTTTCACTATGGTGGTCTCTGAATCTCATCTCTGCTTTTCACAGATGATGTGGTTCTGTTGACTTCATCAGGTGATGGCCCCCAGCTTGCACTGGAACAGTTTGCAGCTGAGTGTGAAGAGGTGGGAATGAGAATCAGCACCTCCAAATCTGAGGCCATGGGTTCTCTGCTTAGGCTGCTCCCCCTGCCACCCGGCCACGGATAAGCGGAAGATGGATGGATGGAGCGATGGATGGATGCTTTCTGACTTTCAGAATCTATATTTACTAAAATTTTTAATTATATGTTGTTGTTGTCTTTAGTTTTTAACAAATAACATATGTTTTAATATACATAAAACATACAACAACATAGTCACCACCATTAAATCTTAGCTACTTAAATCACTTTTGTTTATGTTTGACTAGTTAAGAGCATAAACATGTAGCAAAAAGGAGTGTGAAGAAATTAGAAAGAAAACAATATTGGAAAGAAAACAAGCAAGATGGGAAAATAAAATCAAAGAATAAGAAGTACTATCCAGAATATTTATGCGTGATGATACAATGGTTGCTGCAGCACCTCCACAAGTTAAGCAGCTGACATGTTTCAGGTTTTTAGGACTGGCTTAGTGAATGTGGGAAGTTAAATATATATATTAAATATAACGAGTTTCCCCTCACCTCTTTTCCTCTTGAGTTTTCTCCGCCGCTGCTTGTTGACAAAGCAGGCAGCCATGGTACTGAAAAGGACAGCTGCTGCCAAGAAGCAGATGGTGGCCACAATACCAGCCACCACAGGCCGTGCCAGTCCACGCTCCTCCACCAACTCTGGAGGAGGAAAGAAATCTGAGGGGGAAGAGAGAGAGGGAGATAAAAGCATAATGAAGTCGAACAGCAAATTCATGACAGAAACAGAGCCCTATACTCCAGGTATGCAGACCGTGAGGAAACATCACATTAGCAAAGGAACATATGCCAAATTTTGTTTGCTCACTGAACCTTTGACATGGACATCCTTTATATTAATGCTACAGTCAGCATTCAATTTGTGGCTCCAAAACAGAGACTGATATTTACTATGAGATATACCACACAGATGTGAGTTTACTGGTAAAGAGCACACTGTCCCTGCTCTTTGATTAAAACTAAACCAGGACTTTCTGCTGTTTTCTGACAGCGTCATCTGCAAAATTAGAGATGCAGAGTTCACTCGTTTCTGTGTTTGTGTAGAAGAGCCTCCAAAAACATTCTGGCCCGTCCAATAAAATTCAAATATATTCAAGCTGACCTTTACTGCTGCATATGTCTTCTGCAGGGTGCATGTCACAATGACTAAGCAGAATGCGAACTTTTCCTCCTATTCAGAACTACATAGAGAGTAATGTAATTCATGCACTGTTTTGATTGATTGCTACCTTTTTAATGTGGTTAGACTGGCTTAGACAAAAAAGAAAATCTTGTGTCTGATGAAATTCAATTACCTTACCAAGGTTTTCCTTTGTGTTTTTTTCTAAAAGGTCAAAAGTTGAATTGCTTAATGTCTGCTGAACAGGGTACAGGGTCCAAAAAATGTATAAATAAATTTTGTTAGTATGAAATGAGTGATTGGTATTTACACAGTAATCAGTAATGTGCAATTGGTTTACATTAGTGCTCCTTACATTTCCGAAGTTGCCTAAATTATTTCTGAGTGGGAAGTAGATGAGTAACTCCACCACATATGTTGTTATCCCTTGTGTGTTTTTTGTAACCAAAAACTGTAATTCTATAAATGTTTCATGTGTTCAGAGCCAGAGGACAGACGAAGATCAAATGCAGAGTTTGAAAAGACACGAAATGTTAATAAATGCGAAAACCTCAGGCAGTAAGTAAAAGTTTAACAGTGAGTTCATGAAATGTGGACAAGAACACTAGTTTATATTTATTACTAATATTGAAGAATGCTACTTGCCAGAATTAAGTTGAAGAAGAAAGAAAGGAGAAACGGTTATAAATCTTCAAACTCTACAGTATAAGACCCATGCTCAGGTAAAGAAGCTGGTTGCTGCTGTCTCTCACACTGAAAAGTCTGAAAAGGTAAGCAAAGTGCCTTACACAGACATTCATTTCACTGGCCAGCAGGGGGCAACTCCTCTGGTTGCAAAAATAAGCTCGCTAGTTTCCTTTCAAGTCCAGCTTGATGGTCATTTCACAAATTATAAACTATTAGAGTAAAGAAGAGGGCAAAGCAGGGTTTCTTCTAACAATGTTTCTCAGTTAGATCCACTTGCTGGTGACATTCAGTTGCACACGATGGGTAACGAATGAGTCAAACCAAAGTAGTTATATCCACCTTTTATAAATGGAGGCTCCACCTAGCAGACCAACAAGACCTGTAGGAGTCACACCAATGTGAGTCAATCCATTAGCCCTCTATGTTAAAGTTTTACATTTTGCTGCATTATAAAGTGTACAGAGCTGCGTTCCCCCTTCACAGTTACTGTACAGCAGATTAATTTTCTTTATAATTCATCTCTCTGGATACTGGTAAGGCTTAAGTTTAAGGATGTGGCGCTTTGATTAACACGTGTGCCGACAGAGGTAGTTGTAGCTGATAGCTGGCCTAGGCCTCAACACTGCTAATTTGGATAACAAGACCCCTCTACAATGCTTGTGTTGCTGGTGCTTGTTGGATGATTTTAATTGAATTACCTGACAAATCACATGTCCTGCTGTATAATAGAGTCCATCTAAGAAGCTTGTGCTTCTGTTTGTGTGAGCAAAAACTCTGTTATAATAATACTAATTAATATTTAACTGTAATTAAAATGATGGCATTACTATAATTAAAACCCAGCCAATGCAACAAAGAGGACAATGTTTCTGCTGTGCAGCTATGATCTCTGGTTGTGGATTTACAAACTTCTACAACTGTCCTCAGTTATTATTGAAAGAGTTGTTTTGGTTATCTCTCAGTGAAACCAGGAGGTACAATGGGTCAGCTTCTGTTATGAACTTGTGAGAGTAGTTTATGTGCTACAGTGAACTATGATTAGCAAAATACAAAGTATTGTTAACGCAGGAACACCCAATCAGTGAATCACTGTTCAACTATTCAAATCACCTTTGTCATGTTTGAAAGGACAGAGTGTATCCACATCACGCTGGACAAAACTTAAGGAAATGAATTCCATATCAACAGAGAAATGAGCAGAAGCATTTGATCATCGTACAGCGTGGTTCCCAGTTTTGCCAGAGGGGGGAAGCAGAGTACTTCCAAAAACAGGGAGATCACTGTGAAAATCTTGTCTATAAATGTTACCAGCAGCTGTTCCTGCTAAACGGAGTGTACTCAGTGACCTCTGTAGAGGAGTGCCATCATATATGAATAGTTTAATTTCAGACCCCAAACACAGTTTTTTTTTCTGTTCTTTTTTTACAGCCAAAAAAGGCTGGCTTTTTAAAATCACGAAGCCACCCAGTGGAGTACAATCAGTGGAGAAGCAGACAGGAAGATGATGTCATCCTCCTCAGGATGCTACAAAGGAGTGTCCATGTTAAAGCGAGCTTAAAATGAATAGTGCTGAGTTGGTAAAATGTAAAGTTGGTGTTGCTGAGTGTGCAATACATCTACCACCACTCTTCAGCTCAGAGATGTTAGGCTAGCCCGAGGTTAAATATGCAGTTTGCAGCTAGTAGTTGGGTTGCAACTCACTGAGCAGCTTTATCTATCATTCTTCTTCTCTAAGCTTCTGAGTCATTATTCTTCTATACATACTGGATAATGCAGGGTTCCCACACATAATAGCTGTATATACATATTCACATCTCATCTGTCAGTCATGGCCACAAATGAAATTCTAACATTTTAAATGATCTAATGCCTCACCTGTGCTGGACACTCCAACTACGTTACTAGGCTCGCTGATCATGTCATCCATGATGGCCATGACGCGGAACTCATACCACGCCTCCTGAGACAAGAAAGAGATTATGTTATCAGAAATGTTCAGTAAGCCTGAACCTGTAAAATTCCACTGGCATAGACCACCAACACCACCAAGCTACAATACTCCAAGGCTTTGGAAACTTTGGAAATAGAACTCAGATGAACTAAACTCCAATACATGAGCATACTGTCATTATTTATTTAACAAAATCCATCTTTAGCAGGATACTGGAAGTAATTGCTTTCCGTATGATTTCATCAGAGGAATTTTGACCTACTCTTCTTTAACATTTCTTCATTTGTACTGGACATTGCATTCAATTCATCCATCCATCCATTATCCATTATCTTCCTGGCTGTTTTGCCACGCAGGAGCATCAGCTCTACTCCGAGATTCCTCTGGATGTCGGAGCTGCTTACCCAAATTTCTAAGCCTGAGCCTGGTCACGCTACAGAAGAAACTCAAACTTTCAGTCATTTACCCAGACTTCATGACCATTAAGTTATATAACCAATGTGAGAGCTGTGTCTGGATCCGTGTCACAAATTCAAGCACATTTTCATTGGGTGTTGGATTCTTTCAGGGTTCCCCCTCATCTCCAAACCTGTTCTTGATTCATGGACAGGATCCCAAGATAGCCTCGGTGAGGAGGCTGTCTGCTTTGAGATTTCTGCTTTTTGCAGATGATGTAGTTCTGTTGGCTTCATCAGATTCATTCAGATTTTCTGTTTTCAAATTTAAAATTGACTAAGGTTAAGACTTGAGACTACAAGTGGGGCCTATTATTTCAAAGTATCAGGCAACAAATCAGAAGAGTGTCTATTAGATCTCATCCCTTCAAGACTGTTCCAAGAAGTCCTACCATTAATCAATGATTCAATCCTAAATATGATCAGTCTATCTCTATTAATCGTCTAGGTACCACAGGCCTTTAAGGTGGCAGTAGTTAAATCAGTACTTTAAAGTCATCACTTGACCCAGCTATCTTAGCTTATTATAGGCCAGCGTTTGTTTGGGTAAATGAACTGGTTGTCATATAGCACTTTTTAATTCTGCCTGTGTACTCAAAGCACTTTATACAACTTGCGTCATTCACCTATTCATGTAATTAGTTTTTTCTATACGTTAGTGCTTTCTATGTAAGATTCACGGATAACAAGTACAGAGAAGCCAGATAACAAACACCAGACAGAAAGACCTGAATGACCCCTAATTTTCTGCTTCTAAATTCAGTTGAAACTGAGGTTAATGTACTCAGTCCTAAAAATTTTAGAAACATGATGTCTAACCACAGTGGATGGCATTACCTTGGCCTCCAGTACCACCGTGAGAAATTGTGGAGTTGGAGTGGAGTTGTTTACCTTAACCAGGATATGTTCTTCAATGTGCATATTGAACAAATATGTGGGACTGCGTTCTTTGCAATGCTTGCTGCATTTGCACAATATCTCTAAAATTAGAAACATCCTGTCTCAAAGTAACACAGAAAAACTAGTTACTGTTTTTATTACTTCTAAGGTGGACTATTGTAATTCCTTATTATCAGGATGTCCTAAAAACCTCTTGCAAAGCCTTCAGTTGATCCAAAATACAGCAGCAAGAGTCCTGAAAGGGACTAGAAAGAGAGAGCAGATTTCTCCTAAAAATGTGTTTATTGGCTCCCTGTTAAATTCAGAATCTAATTTAAAATCTTCTTACATTCAAGGTCAAGAATAATCAGGTCCAAACTTTTTTTTAAAGACCTTAAAGTATCTTACAGTGCCACTGAGAGCACTTTGCTCTCAGACTACTGGCTTACTTATTAGGGTATTTAAAAGTAGAATTGGAGGCTGAGCTTTCAGCTTTCAGGCCCCTCTTCTGTGGAACCAGCTGCCAGTTTGGATTCGGGAGACACGGACCATTCTCTACTGTCAAGGTTAGGCTTAAAACTTTCCTTAGGGCTGAACCAGGTGTTTATACACCACTTTGCATTTAATCATTAGTTATTATTAAACTCTGGCTCTCTTCCACAGCATGTCTTTTATCCTGTCTTCCTCCCCTCACCTTGCATCAGATTGCTACCGCTCCCCTGAGCCTGTTAGGATGAACAGCGGGCAACAGTAGGAATGAAAAACTCTCCTTTAACAGGAAGAAGCCCCCGGCAGAACCAGGCTCAGGGAGCTATCTGCTGCAACGAGTTGGGGGTGAGGGGAGGACGACAGGACAAACTGACGATATTAAATTTAGAACTTTGACTTTCTTTGGTCATCTTTCACCATTCTGTGGCAGAAAGGCTTATGTACTGAGGAACATCTCTCATTTTAAACTAAAGACTTTTACTTTAATCTCATCATTTTCTATCAGCTTTCTGGTTTGTTCACATGATCTTCAGTAAACTGCACCTATGCTTTTTTTATTAATTTCTCCTTGCCATACACATCACTGTTGTTCAGAGTACTCCTGAAACTGTACGCATGAACATTAAAATTTGCTCTCAGTGAGATCCGAAGCTGCTTCCCATGTAACCTGGGTTCCTCTGTGACTTTGTAGTCTTTTATGGGCTACTGGAGCATTGGTGAACTACTGCTGAATAGTGGTTCCTTAACCTATATTTTGTGCTCAGAATAATTGCTGTAAGCAACTGGCAACGGAGAGAAAAGAATGAAGTTAAAGGAACAGAATATTTTCTTCTGAATCAGCATTATCAGAACATATGACTTTTAATTTGTTGTAGGAAACCATATCCACCAACTTGAAGAAGTAACTAATGCATGCTACAACAAACCTTCTTTCAACCCTTCTTTTTGTCCTCTTGCTATTCTCAAGAAGTCACACAGGGATTTAAAAAAAACCTCTTCCTTAGATATAAGAGGCATAAGGTTTCACATCATATTTCACACCAACTAAAATGTACATGATATTCATCAAATACTCACCTGGATCATATTCAGATTTCTCATTGTTTTTCATGTTTCAGGACTAACGACAGCATGCAATATTTTCCCAAAATTGCTGATGTTAGTAAAATTAGTGAAACACAAAAAGTGTGAAAACATAACAGCTCTCTAACCATGAAAGTGGAATAAATGTAGGCTACCAGTCAGAATTCAGTGTTGCTACAATATATAAATATATCTATATAAGTTTCAGATATCAACAAATTATAATATCAGACAATCCGTCTGGATTTTTGAGATGCTGAAAATGCTTTCGCATGACCTCAGCAGACCATTCATGTGGCTGAATTAAAACACTTTCCAAAGACGAGTGTGTCAAAGACAGAAAGAGGAAGCCACAAAGAGGGCAAACAGCTTTTCTATGAAACACACGTTGACCCATGTGACTTTTCTGAGCAGGTTAGACATTTGATTTTGTAATGAACTGAAACTTTTATTCTCTGACTGAAAAATTCTGCTCAATCTGTGCTGCAAAACCGATGTTTTCATTTTTATTTTCAGAAGCTGCTGATGTGTCTGCAGATTATTTGCATATCTCATGAATTCTACTACTCTACGCCTAATTTGCACTGCTCCTGGTAGATGGTGTTAGCCACTGGTTTAGAAGGCCAAGTACTTTTGGTGTATAAAAAAGCAAAGAAAAACATTAAATTGTGACCGTAACATGAGACGGTCTACTGATTTTTTTTTTAAACTTTTTTAAAGATCAGTTACAACATTACACCAGCCCATCCAATCATGTGCACAGACGCACTGCACAGTGTTTATTAACCATTTACAAAGTTTCATCAAGATCAGCTGCAGTGTTCTAACAGCCGTCTAGTTAATTATTTACAAGCCAGTTATTAGCACATAAATATGCAGTGCACTGAGTTGTCAGCTCACTTGTGAGAACAGATTGAGGATTTACTTGTGGTGCAGCAAATGTCCACTTTAAAACATACACACATATGTGAGGAACCAAAGAGAGCTCCCATTCTGGTCCCATGACCTAAAAAATGCAGTGAATTTCCAACAGAAAAGTTACACAAGCTAGGTGTGATGTGTGCATCTGTGAGACTGAGAGCTGGAGAGAAGAGTATGTGTGGGTGTTTGCTGTGCAATGGAAGTAGAGATAAAAGCATCTGCATGGAGCTGGAAGTGGTGGTTAGATTAAAGAAAGACGTTTGAAAGTGTCGTGGCAGGAGTATTAGCAGACAGGCGGAAGAGTTGAAATGCTGCGAAAAAAGCAACATGCCAGAGCTCATACATCAACAGTGATATACCATTTGTTATAATATCTCTAGGAAATGTACTGTGTTCTATTAAAAAGCACAATTTAATAAATTATAATGACACAGTGTATTACATTGTTGTTAATTTCATGCATGCATGACCCTTACATACCCACATACATAGAAGCATGTGTGTGTGTGTGTGTGTGTGTGTGTGTGTGTGTGTGTGTGTGTGTGTGTGTGTGTGTGTGTGTGTGTGCCAGATGAACTAAGGAAAAAGACAATTTACGTTTACCTCACAGTAAAACTTGCAGAGACAGATAGCGAGCCAAGTCAGCTGTGCATACCTGTGTTGTTACTATGACAACCAAGCTGGCTGTAACAGCACTATGACAGGGGATCTTCAGAAGCCACCCTGGCAACCTAAGCCTATAGCAACCTAACTAAAGGATGGTTCAGGATTACTTGATCCAGTCCTCACTATAAGCTTTGTCAAAGAGGAAAGTGTGAAGCCGAGTCTGAGAAGGCTGCTGTCTCACCACCCTGTTGCTGGACATTGTGGAAAAACATTCTATTACAGTTATTTTGTTTCATTGGATTCAATGTGTTTCTCAGCTCTGTCAAGCTTAAAGTTCCCTTTTTACTCCTCCATGATGATATAAGGTATTTAAAATAATTAACACAGGTATAAATAATAAACATAAATCTTAGTTCTGACCAGACAAAAGCTTCTATGATACCTGAATCATAGAAGAACAAAAGCAAAATGGAAAACTAAATAACAGATATTAATATAAAATAATCATAATTTAGGTGTTTCAATTATTTTATTTTTAACATAGTTTGAGTTGACTATAAATAAATAAATATATATATTTATTTATAGTAAACATTTCTGATGTTTTAACCAGTACTAGTTGCTCCACATGGTTTACAAAGCATCTTATTTACTTTAACATCGAACATGAAATGTCTCCACATGTCTACTCTTCTCTTCCTCTCAAGCGTTAATGTTTTGTTTGTTTTTTATGTGAAACAGGGAGCATGGGAGCCAGCTGATCAAACCTTACTGTACAAGGACACTAAGTCTGATTGGATCACTTGCAAGCTCGTTCCACCTTTCTCCACAATTACTTGTGATTGGATCTTGTCTCTTCAAAATATTTTCATCTTGTTTTTATTTGTCGATGAAAGTGTCAGTGCCTTTCATCATCATTTTTGTCCTTGTGAATTTGTTTTTATTTAGTTATTGTCTTGTTTTTGTCAGCAAAACTATGATGAAGATTACTAGTCAATGAAATTGATCAATAGGAGCTGGTTTCCTCAAAAGAGGACATTGATATCTCAAGGCTATACATCCCATTTTGCTTTTGGAAACACTAAAAATCCCAAGCTGTACCATGAGGTCTTTGAGATATGCTGGAGAATATTTCTTTCTTGTTGATGTTGGTGAATAACTGCTATGCTATAAAACAAAGCTTTAGCCTCCTAAGACCCGAACTCTTTCATGGCATGCATTTTTAATTTCTCTTTGCAATTGTGACTTTATAGTGTTCTATAGAACACTATAAAGTCACAATTGAGTAATGATGTACAAAACTCTTTATTTGGTGTCTGAACACAGCAGCATTTTTCCTGAGTACAAAAACAAAATGAGAAAGAACAATTGAGCCATCTGAAAGAGCAAAATTTAGTATTGTGGTCTAGACAGCCCAAAATGTGATGTCTGGTTTTAAAACTGTGACAAACTTCCATTTTGTATTCAGGCTTTTACCTGGATGAGATCTCGGGCAACCAACTCTGTCTCCCCTGCAGGAATGCTGTCGTCCAAGACCTCCCATCGCTCCCCCAGGCGAAACTCCATGACATAATGCTGGATAGGTGCTGTGTGATTGGCAGGCGGAATCCAGGTGAGCAGGACTCCCTGCTGCGTGCGATTGGCTGTGAGGCACCGTGGTGGGGTAAGCAGCACCAATGGTTCAGGGGTACTTGTAGGAAATACTGGAAGAGCATTTTAGAGTTGAAAATGTCTGTTAAAGATTCAGTTATCTTGAGCAAGTAGCAAGTGTCTATCGGCATGATAAAGTGAATCAGCTCCCCTCTACACACTGACACTATCACACATTTAAACCCAACTGTGACTATAGATGTAATAATAATGGTGATGCATTATATCAAAGCCACCACATACATCACATTTATAAGCATTTTATTCTAGAAGCGACTTGAATTTATGAAGTGGTTAATCATAAACAAGAAAGAACTAAACTAGACTGGTAGTTATACAACACTTTTCTATTCAATTGTCTATTTATCTATACCTACTTTAACCACTCACACTCCAACGGATGACCTGGGGGTAATACGGTTCAGTATACTGCTCAAGGATACTTTGAAACCTGGACTGCAGGAGCCGGGGATCAATTCACTTTCAATTGGAAGACCTACTTGGCGACCTACTACCTGATCTACAGCTGCACTAATAACGGTTCACTCTGTTCATTTAACAAAACTTTTAAAGACACAAAACTAGCACGTTAGCAAACATCTGATTGTGGAACATTTGGCAAATCTAACAGACTATTCCTTTTTCATAGATTGTAATCTTTGAAATTTTGTGTTTATTATCTCTCTTAATTTGAGTGCCTTGTACACTCATATGGTCAGGTGAAAAATAAAATAAAGGCATTACATCCCATCAAATGAATGTTATTTAGAATTGTAGCTTACATATGAAGATGTAACCAGCATTTGTAAACATTCTGACCAAACACTTTTTTCGTAACAATTTTCACATCCATGCTTTCATTCACTAACTTCGGTGGTAAAATTGTGAATAGTTAACTAAAGATGTTTCCAATATATCTATTAGTTCTACTCTTTCCAAAGACGCCACAATAAATGTGTGACCATATCTGACTGAGTGTTTGAGAAAAGACAGAAGAAGCAGCCCCTGGGCTCAAAGCAGCTCTTTGCTTCTCCTTTTTCGGTGGTGCAGCGTGGATACATCATCATTTCCAACTTGTTGCTTATCTTTAGGTAATCTTTGGAAGCTTAATTTATACTTAAGCAATGCTCCTCTATTCACTGCTTTAACAAGTGTAAAATGTATCATGACTGAACAGGATTCCACTTTGAGCCTTTATAAAGTAGCTCTTACATTTCTGTTTAAAAAGTAAACATTTCTTAACAAAGGTCAGCAAATGAACCACTGAGCTGGTAATAACTATGTACCTCACTTCATATTCAATTTAACTAACTAGGAAGCAATTCACTTTATTATTCATTGAAACAAAAATATTGTGGGAAATTTAAACTAATTCCTAAATGAGAAAACACTTTTGAACTGACATTTCATGAATAAAGGTGATATGAAAATGCAAAGATATCACTAATCCTTTAGTCTGTGAAAGCTCACAGGACCAGCACTCACACAGAGAGTGTTGTTTGGCTTCCCCGGAGCCGTTGTGCGAGTTGTTAACTTGTTAGACTTTATTTACAGCACAGATCCTCCTAAAATGACTTCTCTACTACTGTAGTGTGACGTTTAATTTGAAGAACACTTAAGATGTGCCTTTTTGCGCCTTTTAATTACAAATATTAGAATGCAAATTAAGATCAATATAATTTAAAATAGCCTACTACTTTTCTAACACTTGCATGACATGAAAAACATGTCCGGATGATTTTTGTTAGTTCAGTGTTTTTAGCTGCTCTCTCTACTTGCCTGCCAAAGCTGTTTTATTATTGGATCCTTTCCTTCAGGTTAAGCAGTAGTGGGTGTACTCACCTAGTGTGTTCACAGTGACAACCTCGCTGAAGGGGCCTGTGCCAAGCTTGTTTTGGGCCAGGACGCTAAACTGGTATGTTGTCTCTGGCTCTAAGCCGGGCACCACCATCCAGTCGTGGCCTCCAGGCACAGGTATGGAAAGCCAGTCATACGGACCTAAACGCTCCCTCTTCAGCCTGCACAGGATTCATGATGAGATGCAGGCACACAGACAGGAAAAATGTTGAAGAAATAAATCAGGAGGTGAGAGGAAGACTTTTTTTTATCTTTCGGACAAAAATGGACATTGATTTACAACAATTACAACTATATTCAAGTCTTTTCTCAGCACCAGTTTCATCACACAGTGTAGCACATTACAATGATTTATCATAATGTAATTTATTTGATCTCAAACCTAAATTCAACATTGCATAGGTTAAGTGTATGGATTTGAATTGAAATATTTGTACCACATATTTTATTTCATTGTTCACAACACAGTTTTTACTTGATGGTATTAAGCCCATGCTGAGCTCAGCTTTGCAGTTTGCTGTTTGCCCATGCCATACATTCAGCTGTGCCTCAATCAAATCAAGCAGACAACTGTACACAAACAAAAACAGCAACAACCTTCAGTCTATAGCGCTTCACTAATAAAACTTTACAATCAGCTCTCAGGTACCAAGAAATGAAGTAATTTTCTTTAACACATTATCTACAACCTCGTTTCCAAAAAAAGCTGAAACACTGTGAGAAATGAAAATAATATCACAGTATACAAATTTATAAATAATTTATATTTAAGTGAATATATATTTTTAAATAAATGATATGTGGTTAAAATACAACAGAAGCAACACATTAAAATCTTGAAATTTGTCTACATTTTGAAAAATATATGCTTATTTTGTATTTGATGACATTTCAAACCGTTAGAATAGGTCCATGTTTAGCACTCTGTAGCATCATCTCTTCTTTTACCAATGGTAAACATTTAAGAACAGAGGAGCATAATTGTTATGATTTTAAAGTCTCATTCTTGCTTGTTGTAGGATTTCAGCTGCTCATTACTGTAATTTAGGGTCTCCTTTTTTGGGTGAAAATAAATGCTGCTCCAAAACGCTGTATATATCATTCAGCGTTAATGGTGCCAACCAAGTCAACCATGCTATATGAACTAATACATCCCCATAACACTGCAATTGCTGATTATAAACTGTATGGCAGTAAAATCATGGTCTCTATTTTACCCTTGCAGGACAAGGTCTGCATAATTTCCAGAACTCCCCTGTGGTCATGCAGACCACAAAACAGTTTCTGTCAGTCCACCTTACAGTGCTGTCAAGAAGTATTTGCCCACTTCTTGATTTTGTAGTTTTTATCAATGGGATAATAAAATGGTAAATGGCCTGTATTTGTATAGCGCTTTACTTGGTCCCTTAGGACCCCAAAGCGCTTTACACATTCAGTCATCCACCCATTCACACACACATTCACACACTGGTGATGGCAAGCTGTAAGGGCACATGCATGTAGATGGTTGTAGCTGCCATATAGTGCCTGTCTGGGTAAGGCGAGAGAAAAACAAATAGAAGTCAGAGAAGCCGTGCGCGCGCTCTGGTGTGGATGTGTGGAGCCGAGGAGAGGAGAAGTAGCTGTCTCCCACGTGTTGCCACGGCCAGCCACATTAAGAAAGCCTCACGGTTCGACTGAGCCCAAAAGGGGTATCCGTGGGGTCACTGAAGCAGAAGTCGCAACTGCAGCAAGCTTAGACGGAGTTTCACTCTATGTGCAAAGCTTGGCTTGTGTAGCCACGAGCCGCAACTGGTGTTGCTGCAGGCCACCGTCGAGGTAGATAGCGTGGGGACAGGGAGTTGGAGCGAGAGCTAACTCCAGCTGCGCTTTTCTTTAAGACCCTCCACCGTTTCCAGTTGGATTAGGCTGGGTTTGGCCGTTAAGTGAACGTTCGGAGCGAGAGAGTATAGATGGCCGTCTCGCTGGGAGCTGACGAGCCGATAGGAGGACTTTAGCCACGACACTTAATGTTGCCCGTTGCTAGCCTGAGGTTGGATGCACTCCACGGACCCGACGTCGAGGACAAAGTGGATCATCAAGGAATAGGTTACCCTGCCATCTAGACGACGTCCTGGTTGTTCATCCTCCTGGTTACGCTGTATGTGAAAGTGTAGCCTTTTCGTAGCCCAGTGCTTTTTCCACGCACTGTCGCCGAGAGACAAAGGTATGGTTTCTATTTTCCTTGCTTTTGTGAACCTGAGACTGGATTGCTCACTCCGGCTGCTGTAGCTTTGGTCAGCTTAACGGACTGGGACCCTACAGTCAACTCCTGTTCACTACAGTTACACCTTCAAAAAAGACTGTATATAGTGCATGTTGAAAGGACATTTTGTTGGGACTGACTCGCAGGAGCTGGGACTATTACTCTGTGAACATTGTAAATTGTGTTATGTTTGGGATACAGTGTTAATCATTCTAGAGAAGAGAATTTCTTTGTTTAATTTCATAATTTTATTTGTTTTGTGATTTTTGGATCCCCGTCTGTGGCTAGTGTAAACCCAGGGTTTTACAACAGTGGGGTCACAATTGCCTGTTTCATTCATTGAACCTGATTTCTTTTTATTTCTTTTGCATTTTTGTTTCTTGCCATCCATGATTTTCAGGGCCCATCTTAACTGATGAATGGTAAAGTTCAAAGGGCCATCTGAGCAAATTAAAGTTTAACATTGCTTGGAAGAGACCGTTTCTTGTTTTGTCTAACCCAAGTTGCCTTGGAGTAGGGGCACCCTGGCTATCTGGTCGGGTTACAGAAAATCAGAGGGAAGGTAGACTAGGCTGTGTTTATGTCTGATAGTATAGTATACTCCAGGCAGGCATCGTTTCTCAAGATTTCATCCTGGAGCCCCTCTTCTGTGCCTGTAGCAGCCAGACAGCTAAAATCATTCTGACAGAAGTAAGTACCAGGGTCAACTGTACTAGGGGGGGTCACGGACTCAGATCCTACCACCCTTTAGTCGTTCAGGGCAGCCTGTGCGCCTCTTCACCCCTACATAGCGGGGCTAGTAGCCCCTTACAAAGCTACATAATAACAATCATCATCTCAAATGACAAATGTTTGGAGGTGCTTGCTGAAGCTGACGGAAATGACATGAGGGGATGTACAAAGAGGTGGAAAAACCTGAGAGACCTATATTACATATATATATATTCCCTTAAAAAACAAAGGGTGGGGTCCACAAGGCAATTAACACCTAATGCACCAGACATAAGCATAAATGCTGGTAATGACAACAGCCACTTACATATGTTATGCTACAAACCTTTCCTGCAGACGTCTGTATTGGGCCTTACACATTTCAGATCACTGAGCAAATTTTAATATTAGACAAGGATAACCTGAGTAAATACAAAACGCTATTTTAAAATGATTACTTTATTGAGGAGAAATGCTATCCAAACCTACCAGGCCCTAAATTAAAAGTAATTGCCCCCTTAACCTAATAACTGCTTGTGTCTTTCCTTGGTAGCAAGAACTCATCTGGTCGCGGCACATGGCCGCGCCTTCTTGAGCCTGGTTTTGCTGGAGTTTTTCCTTCCCACTAATGACAAAGCGCTTGTTCATAGGGAGTCATCAGTTTGTTGGGATTTTCTCTGTATTGTTGTAGGGTCTTTACCTTACAATATGAAGTGCCTTAAGGTAACTGTTGTTGTGATTTGGCGATATCTAAATAAAACTGAATTCAATTGAATTGCAATTAAATATTTGCAGTATGTCAAGGCTCACACTCAGATGTGAGACACTGAAGCAAAAGTTTAGCAGATTTATAGCAAACATGGAGCATGTTATTGTCAGAGTGGAATGGGCAGTCTGGCAGGGAGATATTCCACTTAATCCTCTCTCTCTAATTTTACAGATGACTCACTTCCAGATTCTTTCTCTTAAGGTTTCTCGAGACTGAAAGAGTGCACAGAGCAAAGCTGGGTTTGTTCTAAGTCAGCCATTCCAATCAAACACAGTGAACACACAGAAGCCAGACAATGCTACTTCAGTAACTTCAGATGACCTGGATGACTGAGAACCTTCACAGACCTACTTCAGTAACTCCAACAATCTAGCATCAATTGAGGAATTTTTGCAGCCTTAAGTATCAGATGGGTTCCACACAGGTGGGTTGATTGGCAACAACTTCCAGGTGTGAAAAACCAGGAGGGTGAGAAAACCCAGAGGAATCCTGCCTCTGAAACAAACAGAGTAAACCCACGCACACACTGAAAGGAGACAGGGAGAGCGAAAAAAAACAAAGGAGAAGAAACAGACAGAAATGCACACCGGCACAGGAGCACCAGGGGACCGTGCCAATACCGTCTGTCATGGTTCTAGGTCATTTGACCCAGCTTTTGGGGTTATGGTTTCTTTGTGTTGTAATTTTTTAGTTTTCTATTATTTAGTATTGAGTTTATCTTTGTATTTGCTGCTATGTTTAGTTATATTTGTTTCCATGTTGTCTGGTAGACATGTCTCGTCTCCCCTTCCTGTCTACATGTTTTCCTTCCTGTGTTTTGTTCCATGTCTCCCCTGTCTGTCATGTGTATCCATGTTTCGCTCCCTCTGTCAAGTCCCACTCTATCCCTCGATCCCTCGCTCGTGTTGTCACAGACTATGTCTCGCTATGTTTCCTGTTTTATTTTGACAGTCTTGTGTTCCATGTTCAGTGTGTGTAGTTTTGCTTCCCCTGTGGAGTTATGTTCATTTGTGTCAGCTGTGTTTCCCATGTGTTTCCACTTCCCTTGTTACCGTTCTGTGTATTTATGTCTTCTGTCTCCCTTTGTTCATTGTGAAGTCATCGGTTTACCTCCTCACGTCTCCGTGGTTCATGTTTTCAGCATTTTCAGGTTTCATGTTTTAGTTACTCCCAGTCCAGGTTTTGTTAGTTCTTGATCTGTTTATGTTTTATCATGTGTTTCATCTTCCTCAATAATGGCTCGCTTTTTCTTAGATTGCGTGCGTCTGCTTTTGGGTCCACACTACAACACGCCGGCTACTTAGCTGTAACACCGCCTGCTTAATAGGAGCCTCTTAGAGACATACTGTGTTTTTGGAATACTTTTGATGGAACTCCTTGACCAGTGAGGGATCCAAAATGGCAGACCATGGAACCATAGAACGCTACGTGACGGGAGTCAGTCATATGGCCGCTTAGAAGAAAAATCCACATCCAAGGGGATAGAATGAGGCACAGATGATGCCAGTAAATAACAGATGTATTTTTCCATTACTTCGTTTGGCGCATCCATAGAGACGGTTTGTTGGGAGAGGTGATCCAGGAAGGACATCAATTGAACAATCATTTTTTTCCCTTAATAAATGAAATCATATTTAAAAAAATACTTGCGGCAGCCAGTGGTACTCCTCCTCCTAGCCCCCTAGTAGGTGCACATATGGTATCAATTTTAAAGATCCTACTTTTCCTTGTTCTCAAGTTATTGCTTTCATAAGATTTTCAGAAAACTTGACCTGTGAAACCTAACCTTGAGGTCAAAGTCACTGAGATTCGAACTCATCCAAGATTTTTGGTATCAATTTGACGAAAGTGACAAAATCCTAAGTCACTTCTTTCTCAAAGGTCATGGTTTCCTATGAGATTTTATGTAGATCCACTTAAACTGAAACTCCTACATTACTTTGTTTTCGAGTTATGACATTCACAAGCTTGGGTGTCCACGTGACCCGCCACATCAGCCGTTTACAGAAAAACTGCATTTTGTATTTACTCAGGTTATCTTTGCCTAATATTAAAATTAGTTTGATGATCTTAAACACATAGGTATGACAAGGGGAAAGGAGGAAATATCACAGCACTGTAAGTGAGCCCACAAAAAAAATGTTTCATTTCCAGATCTTATTTAAACAACTTCCCTCTTTGTATGGCAGGGTTTAGACTTGCATGAATGCAGCAAAACTATGTTCACTTAGCGTTTTGAGAAGCATCACTGTGCTGATGTTTGGATCTATACTAGTATCCCAAAGTGTTTTAAACAATCAGTAAGTGTATCAGCTGTAGTGGAAAGGTTTAAAGGCCCTTTTAAATGACAGCAGAAGTATAGAGGGATCTGATGCTTGTTGTCAGTATGAAGATTAATTAACATTAATTGAAGCAGCTGCCTCCTTGTTTTTATATCTGTGCTGCTCTCTGGTCTCATCACTGTGTTACTAAAGTATGATGGGTTGCGGAAAGCATGTGGGGCTTAATATACTCGATCCTGATCCTGTGGATGTGAACACGGCATCGTAAATATCAAATGAATTTCACACCAGCAATACTGCTGATGCTTAAGCTAATGATCCCTAATAATCTTTACTTGCATATTGTGTGATCTGTGGCAAGTACAAGTAGTATTCTCGTGTTTAATGTTGTAAACACTGTGCTATATAGAAATCCACACATATGAGGAATCCCTTCAAATTAGAGCTGGTTGTATGGAATATGGAATAAAGCACTTCTTTTTCCTTGGCTGTCTTATTTGTTTTTCAGTGAATATGCTCCCAAACTTGTGTGTAATGACTGGAAAATTGCTTAAGAGGGATTATTCTAAATTGCACTCACCTAATTAGAGACTTCATGTGATATTGACTTTGTCTATAAAAAGCACAGCTGAATGTTACAGTTTTTTTCTTTGAAGTGATTTTACATGTGCCAGCAGAAGAGACTCAAAAGCTGAACACATAATACAGTCTTGCTAAACTGCCAGATAAAGATACTATCTCATCCTCCAGACAATAATATCAAAGACATGGTGCATTACTATAAAAAGACCAGGAGACCTTTCCTGAATTTTGCCTAAATCACTCACTGAATTGCTATATATCTTGAGTAGTTTTTGTGAAACTGGTGAAAAGCTGATAGGTGACTGTTAAGAGATTTTTTAGGATTTTGGGATTTTTATTATGTTATGCTTAAAAGTACGTTTCTTTATCTAAATGTGTTTGCTCTTTCAGTAAGTCACACTCTGTGCAGACTCCTAAATGGGGAACTTACACTCTGTGCTCCACAGGAAGCCTGCACGGGTCTATTTTATCTCTTCCTGTATCTCTTCCTATATGTGCTCGGTGAATAAAAAGACTGTTTTTTTTTACTGGCGATCGTGGCTCAAGAGTTGGGAGTTCGCCTTGTAATCGGAAGGTTGCCGGTTCGAGCCCCAGCTTGGACAATCTCGGTCGTTGTGTCCTTGGGCAAGACACTTCACCCGTTGCCTACTGGTGGTGGTCAGAGGGCCCGGTGGCGCCAGTGTTCGGCAGCCTCGCCTCTGTCAGTGCGCCCCAGGGTGGCTGTGGCTACAATGTAGCTTGCCATCACCAGTGTGTGAATGTGTGTGTGAATGGGTGGATGTCTGGATATGTAAAGCGTTTTGGGGTCCTTAGGGACTAGTAAAGCGCTATATAAATACAGGCCATTTACCATTTACTGCAGGGTGCGAGTCTCCCTGAGTCTCACCCGTGTACACGTTAAACCTGTCTGAGCGTTTTTATTCTGACCTGAGTTGCAAAACAGGAAAACTCCTGACATTTCTTGGTCCTTCGAGCCGGATGGGACACAACACTTTTGTGTGACCCCACAGGAAAGCCTCATCGAGTCCTGCCGGACAGGAAAACTCCTGACAGTGACTTATAGTCTTCATTTTAGGGAATGACCAGTCTTATAGGTGCATTTCTCTAATTAAACCAATTAACCTGTTTAACAAACTATTCTTTCAATTTAGACATTTAAATGAAATCATAATTTTCAGGTAATAGTTTGATATAGAAGCGTTTAAACTAGAACCATAGAACTGGAGAGGGCACCACTGCTACTCAGATAAATAAGGCTAGCTTTTGGCAGCAGCACTATATCTGATGTTCGCTTTATGTCTTTCACTATTTAAGTGGTGCAACAAACAACATTCTAAAATTGTTGGTGTATCAATTTTTAGTTTTAAAGGATGGCAAAGATAGATCTTTTTTGTGTGGATCACATACAGGACAATGATAAATGTTATTACATTTCCTGTAGAATTATATTGTTGTGTCTTCAGCATTTAGACGCACCAGAGTACCGTATTTTCCGCACTTAAAATCCTTTAATTGTCTCAAAAATTGACAGTGCACCTTAAAATCCGGTGTGCCTTATGTATGAATTCTGGTTGTGCTTACTGACCTTGAACCAATTTTATGTTGTACACGGCGCTCAAGAATCTGTCAAAAAATGTTTTAGTATGACTTTGGTAAGCTACGAAGCCGCACCTCTTGATGGATTGTCGGAGCATTACGACTACCGTAGTCAGGAGCCTTGCGGAGTAATCTGGGTCCAAAACTCTGTCTGCTTCAGGTCCAAAGTCAAACGAACACTGCGGCATTACTGAGAGTTAAAAACTGTCTAAATTCTTTCACCTTTAAAAAAATTATCAGTGTTTCTGATTTACCAGGTGTAACAATTAAGTTTAACATCCAGGCATTCACGAAAACAGAATTTAGTCAGTTTAACGGAGTTAGAAGTTAGCAGGAAGTTAGCTCGCTAGTTTCCACCTAAACATGATATAGCATGTTCTGACTGAGAGATTTCTGAAAAAATTCAAACGTACAGCTCTGCTATCACTTCCAACATAAATGAAGACAGAAAACTAAACGACAGTGACGTTTGTAGGGTTACTGAAGTTGGACTAGCTGGTATATTATGTTGTGCTACGTGATCGCTAGTGACACAGCTATGTAAGCATAACAAACTGAAGCTGGAGGATGAATGCTAACTTTTTTCCACTCGATAAAAGTTAACGTGAGGGTTCCCGATGGTTAGGGACAAATGCAATCGCATGGCAGGATGCTGTAAACGGACCAAACTTCAGTCAGGAGAACAACTGAGATAATCCATCCACAATACCAGGTTAATCATTAATATACTGCAACAACATGGGAATAGAGCAGCTGCGAGAGAATTCAAAATTAATGAATCAATGATACGGAAGTAGAGGAAGCCAGAAGAATGAGTTGAGTAAAGTTTGACTTAGCTGACTGTTTTGTTTCGCTTAATCTGCTTTATAATCCGGTGCGCCTTATGTATGAAAACAGATCTGTTCATCGTCAGTGCGCCTTATAATCCGGTGCGCCTTATGATATTTTGAACATTTTGATTTTCATTCATTTAGTTTGTTTAACATGGCTAAGTTCACATGTACCGTACAAGTTACAACAAAATGTGTAAAGTTTCTTGTCTGTGTCATCTATTCTCCTATTTATGTGGACCTCGACAGTACATATGTACCACTGGTGCTCTGCTCTCACACTAGCTTTAGCAACTTCCATTCATTTATGGGGATTTGAAATGCTGCAGCATTCTGTGAATAGTCTGTATATTTTAGACATTCACTGTGGTCAAAGAGTACATCTAAAGCTCAAAATAGATTTGTTTACTTATTTTTTTATTTCTTCTCACATTTCTCATTCATCTTGTCTTGATCCCTTTGATTTACCTCGTGACATTCGTCTCTTACGTGCGTCTCTAGTTTGACAATAACTGAACTTCATAAAGTAGAGATGCATCTTGAGCAACTACCAGAGTGAATTCTTTTGTCTGTATCAATTTTTTGTCATTATGTTTTCAGTACATTTTGTTGTCAGTAAAGTGTGCCTTTGCTTAAGTAAGCACCGTACCTCATATTCAGCTGAGCTATTAATACTCTATCCGGTTGTTCAGTGATGACGCGACGAATCCTACTTCCGGGCCTAAAGTAGTCTGCGTTTAATATGGCTTTTGTGTTGTTAACATGTTTAATGTTTTGTATTTTCTTCTATTTAATCTCAAAAAGCTCCTAAAAACAGTCCGTGATCACCGTTGACCTCCCTCGGCTTTTATTACCGCTAATCATTTATTTAAGCTCAGTTTTTAAAACCTTACGATGTAACTACAGCACAGCCCATGCAGCAGTATATGAATGACTAACCTCGTATTGTGGATGGATTATCTCAGTTGTTCTCCTGGCTGAAGTTTGGTCCGTTTACAGCATCCTGCCATGCGATTACATTTGTTCCTGACCACCGAGAACACTCACGTTAACTTTTATCGAGTGGAAAAAAAGTTAGCTTGTTTATATTATGCTAACATAGCTGTGTCGCTAGCGGTCACGTAGCACATCATTATATACCAGCTAGCCAAACTTCAGTAACCCTACAAACATCACTGCTGTTTAGTTTTCTGTCTTCATTTATGTTGGAAGTGATAGCAGAGCTGTACGTTTGAATTTGTTTCTAAACCCCTGCAGTCAGGACATGCTATATTGTATTTAGATAGAAGCTAGCGAGCTAACTTCCTGCTAACTTCTAACGCCGTTAAATGTCATAAATTCCGTTTTCATGGATGCCTGGATGTTAAACTCAATTGTTACACCTGGTAGAGAAGAACGCTGATCATTTTATTAAAGATGAAAGACTTTAGACAGTGTTTTAACTCTCAGTAATGCCACAGTGATCATTTGATATATGGACCTGCAGCAGAGTTTAGGCCCAGACACGGCTAGTGACGTCAGACTGAACAACCGGATAGTACTGGATTTAAAAAAAAAATCTACTTCAATCTACCGGAGTTTCTTTGACATCTAATAACTACACATAGTGTTCACATCGATCATCCAAAATGCAAATGGTTCCCTTGCAGACCTGGGTTAAAATAGTACCACATGTTCCCTGAAGAAGTTTAAACACCACAGACTTTAATATGTAGACTTTAACAACCCAGGATTGGCAGCACATCATCAACTCACTTTGTACTGCATTATACATTTTGGACATTTCAGATGTAAGAAAATATAAGAATATAAGAGAAGAAAATATTGTGATTCAAAATGTAACAGTACCTGCCATGGCTAAAATCTTGTGAGACTGAAGACATATTTTTAACCCAAGCCTTTTCCCTAGTCAAGCAGTGGCAAAGCAGCAGCAGCAGCAGCAGCAGAACAGAGAAGTCTGGGTTGAGTTCAGTTTAGTTGCGGTATATTTTGTTATTGTTTTTATTGCGTTCCTCAAGAAAATTCCAAGAGCAGAGATGAAAACTCACAGACACTGGAACTCCATGTATTTTCCATCTCTATGTTTTCACAACTGTTCTGAACACAACCCTAGAAAAGACATTTTCAGAAATAACAGAGGACACATTGGAAGAAGAAAAAGCAGGAAGCAAAGCATGCTGGGATGACTCACACATGGCCATACCAGACTGAGAATGTCTGCTGGAAACCTCCATCATATCCTGCTTCCCAAGACACATTGGCCAAAGTGGAGTACGCAGCCACATGGACATTGGTGGGGGCGTGGGGGCTTGTGCCTGCAGAGAGGGAAAGCAATTTTTAAAAGGGCACATTAGTCACCGAGTTGCCCTGCTGTGGTACCCTACATTTATTTTACCTGTCAAACAGACTTATTGTGAGCTGAGTTGGGTCCAGTAATGTAAAATTTTACCTGCATAGGAAATAATACCAGTAAAATGGCTCAGTGTATTTTTATTTTTATTTTTTTGCACTGTTTGCATTGTTTACTTGTTATACTTGAGCCTTCCTTGTTTTCCACTGAGTTATTGATTTGTCGCTAGCTAGCTAACACAAACTAAACTAGGACTGTTAGCAGCAACCCAGTGATATTGCATTCTGTACTGGCACAATATGGTGCTAGACATGATCTAAAAACTCCAACCTAAGACATTTCATTTTAAAATCTAGGTTCACGGAGAGTCTAAAATCTGTGACAGTTTTTTTTTTTTTAGAGTAGGCCTCCATGGTGTCAGTTAGCCTTACATTTAGTGTTTCATGTCCACTTGTAAACTGGAATCTAATACTGCTTCCTTACTTGTTAAAAATGCACAACAGCATGACTAAAGGTCACTTTTAATTAGTGTGAATACTGATAAGCATTCACAGTATTGTTCTTTTAATCTTTATTATTCCATTTTACATATTCCGTACGTTTCGGCATCTATCTCCTTCAACACCGTTCAACTTGGAAAAACCATACAACCACCATTAGATTCCTCTTCTTTAGGACATTATTGCTTGTATTTTTCTCATTTTTAACTTTCATATTTTTTAAATTATTCAACTTTATTCAACAAAAATTTACCATGTATTTCAATGGGAGAATCTTCAATTTCGCATTCACATTTTTATTTGACTGCATTAAAGTAATCAAATAAAGACAGTTTTGATGGAGCTCCTGACCCAGCCCAAGTGTGCTTGTCTGTGTGAGACAGGTTTATTTTAGCCAGGGGTGATGCCAGAGGTCGTGCGTTTTCTCAAGTCTATTTTCTGTGAGACAGGTTCTACAGGATCTTCTTGATGGCACAGCGGATGTTGGTGAGAAACACATCATTTCCCTTCTTGTTGAAGTGAATTCCGTCCTTTCCGAATAGGGTTTCATCATAATATCTCACGGAGGGATGTTCAATGATGAAGCCTCCAAAGGAATGAACTGCCTTTCTCATGACTGAGTTTACAGTTTTTTCACCCATGTCCATCATGTACTTTGGATTTCTGTACCTCCACACTTGGCGTTCGTTGATGCAGGAATATAGGATTGTCATGGAGGGGATCCTTGCATGCAGTTCAGTCAAGTCTTTAGTCATTGCAGAGGAAAGTTCCTGGGCGCATATGAGTCCCAAGTCGTCGCCGCCTGCATGAATGACCAAAATATCAGGTGGACTCTTTCTGGACATCAACTCTGCATTAAAACGAAGAAGGACGCCATCCCAGCGCATCCCTGTTTTTCCAGACCAATGAACACTGGCATCAAGTCCAAAGTTTTCTCCAAACGTGTGGCGTGCTGCCCATTCTCCTCGCTTTATGTAACTTGAGCCGGTGACCCATATGTTAGGTACCCTCTGCTGTGTCTTGCTCATTTCAGTGTGACTGCAGGGTCTCTCTTTAGAGAAACGCCGTTGCTTCTTTGCTGTGGAGAAGCTTCTTTTGTCATCAAGTCGATCCTCAACTTCAGATTGCTTTCTTTTTGATGCAAGTTTGTTGCTAGTTAAAGCAGATTGATCAACCATTGATACTTTCATCACACTAGGTGGACTTTGCACTCCAGTGGAGAAACTGCTCCGTACTTGGCTTGTAGACACTGGCTGTTGGGTTGGATCATCTTCTAGGCTCAAAATGTAGCCATCGTTGCCCTCTTTCATCCAATGTTATTGTTATTGTAGTGGATGTTATGGTTTTTTCATAAATGTCACCAATGCACAGCCTCCTCTCTGCAACTCTTCCATAGAGTCCAATGTTAAAATGGCTCCCAAATTTTGTCTGAAAATCAGAAGTACAGGCTGTTTTTACACTGCCACCACGTCCACATTATAAACTCCACAGGCATGAAACCTGAGAATTCTGTAGACTGGACATTACTGGCGCTCACGGTGAAAGAATTTTGTCTGTACAACTTGTAGTTTTTTCTTCAGAAGCATTTGTTTCAGGGTCACGTTTCTGTTTATTTGAAGCAGCAGAAGAGAGGCACATGTCTGTGTGTGTGTGTGTGTGTGTGTGTGTGTGTGTGGCACCACTGGCTGGAGTCACTATAGCAACCAGGCTCACACCTGCCTGCTTAATGAGCTCTGTCTGTCACTCTGCCAAGATCAATCTTAAAAACTTCTGTTTCAACTGCTGCTGTGTGCACAGTGTTTGCTCTACAGCTATCATTTAACGCTCAAAACGTAGCCACCATTGTTCTCTTTCCAACAGTGTGTCTTCCAAAGCTCAGAGATCTAAACTTTTTAAACTGTGTGGATCCAAGTAGAGGGATAACCTTCTAGCTGACCCATTGAAATACTTGGTATTTTCAGTCAGGAGTTTATCTCAACAGCAGAAAAGACCCCAATGAAATTTCCCCCTTGTGGGACTAATAAAGGTATATCAATCAATCAATCAATCAATTTTCAGTGATTAAAATAATATGAATTTTTAATATTCATTCAGATGTTTTCTGACTCTGAATTTTCTTTTGTCATTAGTCAGCTTTTTCAAATGTACATTTTAAACATGTTCAGCTACTTTCCAACTTCCTCTGTGTGAATGTCAGCTTTCAACAGTTCTGCACTTTTGTTTTCAGGTGAAAAATTCTGTATTTTTCAGCTCATTTAACATTTTTAACTTAAAATTCAGCAAATATTTCATTTCAGCTCAAAACATTCAGCTATCAGCATTCACACAGCAGTTTCTTCAGAAAATGCATTTTCTAGTTATTAATTATAGATTTCAACCAACAGTTCAAGAATCTCTAACACATAACGAAATGCTACTTTCTAAGCTAGTTAGCTACAGTTAGCTAGTAACTTAGCATTTAGTCAGTTCTGGCTCTAAATAACAATTCTTAGTCTTTCCCTTCAGGGTTGCTATAATATTGCCAACTAATCTTAATCTGCAACATAAAATTAAAAATTTGGCAGTAAGAAATTAGAAGCTGCTGGGGAAAGAAGCCTTGGTGAACAGCTAACACTATGGTTGCTAAAGAAAGAGAATTTGACATTTGTATGTGTGTGTCTACATGTCTATATGTGTTTGTGCATTTATGTATTCAGGTACCTATGACTTGGACGTGCGTGCTGGCAGTGATGCTCGTGGCAACATTGGTGGCGACACACTCCCACTCCCCATGGTCCTCCTTTGTGAGTGACTTCAACTGTAAGCTGCCTCGGGGCAGAACATTGTGCTTGCTTTTACTGGGCTTCCCTACCTGCAATCCACCCGGAGCATGGAAAGATAGAGCCAGCCAATGCAAAAGATAAAGAAAACAGTGCATTGGCATGTGTCATACAAAATGTACACTTCAAAGAAAAAAAACAACAACCAGTAGTTTAACAGCTACTAAAAAGCCCAACCTACCATCTGACATCTGCAACAATACAAAATGATAAAATGTGTGTTCAGTAAATGGAAGACAGAAACAATAGCTAATCATACAGTAGTCAGTAAGCAGGATTAAACACACCCCATGATTAAGAAAACAATTGAGAGAATCTAATATGTTCCCTGATTGCATTTTTTATAGACATCATTAAAATGTGATTAAAAATGCTACAATGACATACAGTACAGTGCAATTAAAATCGGAGCATCCACGACAGTGATTTTAGAAATGAAGGTTCCTCAGTGGAAAATAGTGAATGTGACATAACACAACAAGAAGCACAGACTAATGAGCTGCCTTACACATGAGATTCAGTGGACAGGCTGTGCACATGTAGGGAGGATGTATGATGTGCAAGGGGTTTTACCTTCCTCCATGTGATGTTGGGAAAAGGGTCTCCCTCTGCTTCACAGGGGATGACCAGTTCTCTTCCAGCCTCCTGCCTGTACACCCCTCCAGGAACCACTGAGAATTTGGGAGGGTCCTGCCCAGAAAGAAATTGAGAACAGGTGTCTTCACTGAAGACTGCACATCAATGAAGTTGCATTTAATCCTGGAGACAGTTGGATGCCTGTGCCCTTCGTATTCAGGGTGAGATTGTTTGAACTGGGCAAATTAACATCATGTTGCAGTTGTTAAAAAAGTTGAAAGAGTGGAAAGGTTTATGTATATTATTTATTTAATCTGCAGTGTTCTGACAAGTTCCTGTATTTCAAATGAATAAAAAATGTTGCAATATGCAGTAAACTGTCTGCAAATGAGAAAACAAATCCACACCTTTCAGACTTCAGTAAATCCTGTCAGTAAACCTTTAAATACCAGAAGAGGGATGTGCTGAGTATTCACACATGTGGCCTAAATATATGTACCTTTAGCACCAGGGGAGCAGGAGGCGACCATCCCATGGAACCCAGGGCATTGTAAGGCATGCAGGTATAGGTGCCAAGAGAATCCTCTGTCACCTCTGCCACACGGATGCTCCCATCTTCCATTTGACTCCAACCAGGGTACTAAGGATGGAGAAATTGTGCTCAGCGGATAAGGAGTAGACAGATTACCAGTGTGATGGTTGTCAGTAAATACAAATTAAAAAATCCTAAATCTCTTCTCTTGAGTAAGAAACAGAGAAGTGCACTGAAAGTAAAACAATCAATGTGAAAAATGTAATCACAACAGCAGGAATTAAGCATTCATTTCTGGTCTAAAGTTAGGAAAAGTGGAAGAGAGGAATCAAAGCAGCAACGCGCCGGCTCACCTTATCGATCCGCAGAGGGAGGCCATCTTTTTTCCACTTAACCAGAGTTGCAGGGGGGTTGGCATCTACAGGACAGCGAATGAAGCCAGGCAGACCAATGGCTGCGTAGATGACTGATGGCATGTTTACCACACGGGCAGGATCTGGTGAAAAAAACACAGAGAGAGAATGACTCAGGTGCTAAACCATCACTTTGTGGCAGCGTGATGCCTGTTAGTTGTTCTAGTAGATGTGCAGAGAAACAGAGAGGACACTGTTCACAGAATATGGGCTCATCATCATTGAAAATAATAATAATTGAAATATATGACAAAATAAAATAGTAAATAAATGAATCAAGTTATTTATATGAAGAACATCTGGTCTGGTGAATCCTGGTTAATGTCAAACACCTCTGCACCTTCATTTTATTCAGAATCTAACACTTTTCTTTTCCTAAAAACGTATTGTTTGCAAAATAAATGTCAGTATGATCTGCTATTTTCTGCTGTTTGATGTTTTCAGCTCCCCTGAGGCACATCTACTACACAATATTAATACTAATAACATGCCGAACTGCCTTTATTTGTCTTCGTTCCAATCTGTCAAAGCTTACATGTAGGGATGGCATCACTGTTGACTTGAAATGACTTTAGATTCAGATGGATGCATTGGTTTCTAGTGATTAAATTACACAAAATCTCATCCTCCATGGAAATTGATTAGGCTGGACAAAATGTCAGACTGTACATGGAAATTACAAGTTTACTATTCTGTCTGTTTGCTAATCCATCCATCACAAGTAGTTGATGACTTTGCTATTCATAACACTGACTGATGCTTAAAGGTACATTTTAGGAATTTGGGGAAATATGCTATGTTAGGTCCATGTCTTCCAAAGGTGAGAAAAATCATACTACCATCGCATCTACCTCTGCTTATTTACTATTTACAAGCTACAGCTACAGCATATAGTTGAAATGTAGCCCCAAACCATGAAAGCTCCTGATTTTCGGTGCAGTTCTTATGTAATTTGACATACCTCAGCCTTTCCCTTTCTTAAGAATGGCTTCTTGACTGCAACCCTTCTCCTGAGACCGTTTCTGATGAGGTATCAGTAGCTGGCTCAACGAAAGGCTCAGATGTAGCTCTCGGGGCATGTGTCAGGTCCTTGGTGGATTTTTTTATGACATTTTCAGACACTGTCCCTATGCTGTAGATTGACTGTTACTATCTTTGTGCTTCACTTGAGCAGCTTTCTTAAGGTTTTTAAGGACACGCCACACAGCATCTTTTTGGTGGACTAATGCTATTTTATGATTGTCTTAACTTTGGCATTTCATGTAGATTTAGCTGAAAATATAGGAACAAATTATGCATGATTACATAACAAAGTGCCTAAAAATTTGATCTTTGATAAGTTGTTATGTGTAGACAGAAAACTAATATATTTATTGAATTAGTTGCCTTCTTCATCCTTAAATTATTCATAGGTCAGTGTTAAGTGGCTTAACAAGCAAATAAACATTTCTCTGACAATGATCAGCTACAAGGACTGGGCTGAAAATGAGTGAAAAAAGTACCTGACTTCTCAGAGGTCAGGTACTTTGATACTAACCTATATTTAAACAGTTAGTTCGAAGCCTCTATTGGGCTGAATGAGGAATGGAGCTTCAATATTCTTTTCAGTGGTTACAGAAACATAAAAAAGTATTGTATTATAAGGCAACTCCGATCAATTATGAAACAGTTTGGCAACCAAAGCAAGGTTTTACAAGCTGTCACTTTACACCATTTTTATTCAAATTCATCCAGTAATTATAAATATTGTCAAACCTTACCTAAATATGACTAAGTAAGTGACATGAAAGTCGTTGTGATTTTCAAATGTATTTGTAGTCACAGTTAGTTACAGACAAAATCAAAAATTCCTGTGACATCATGTGACACGTAAACTCCCCCATTCAATCATTCAGAGCAGCTCGGATTAGTTCAAGGTTATTTGATCATCTCTACTTTAGCAGACATCCTTCCAGATTTCCCCTCTCAATTTTAACTCTCAAATAATAGGGATTTGCTATGATGAACAAGCTCAGCCCGTTGGTTTCTTTGGGACAGAAAGGACGACTGATGGAGGGAAAGGGACGCAAAACTTATTCAATCTGGAATTGTGAAGGGGTTAGAATAGTGTAATGTCTGAATGAGGTCAGGGAGGAAAGCTTCACAGTAAGCACTGGGTGATAAGGAGGAGAGATGGTGTGAGTGGGAGGAGTGCTATCTGCAGAGCGATGAAGAGAAGGACGAGTGAGGCTGAGCGTGGGAAAGAACACAGGTGAGAGAGGGAGAAAAAGAGACGTGTCACCAAAACAACTTTGCACTACAGTAGTTGTCCTCTAAAGTCCAAACCTCTGGCCGACCGTCATTCTGCAACAAAGAGCCCAGAGGAGCACTGCCACTGGCACCACAGTCAAGTTTCTAAATATAGCTCTGAGACAGCCTATCGCTCACGACACGCTGGTTCCCACTACAAGATGCTTTGGGGGAAGTTATTCACTGGCAAGCGCTTCGGGAGAAAGACACAGACAGTTGAGGAGAGAGATTTAAACCAAATAAGACATGAAAAAGAATAATGACATAAATAGGGGGAGTGGTTGAGGGTTGATAGAGAGAGATAAAAAAAGGAAGAGGTGAGAATAAGAGGAAAGAATATGGCACAAAGAAAAGAGAGAGCCCTCTGCAGTCAAACAGAAAAGTGGTCCTACAGCAATGATGTAATCCCCTCTCCTCTCACTGCTCCCTCCCTCTTGTGACTGCTGTTGCCTACCTCTGTTCTCTCTCTCTCTCACACACACACACACACACACACACACACACACACACACACCACAATCTAACAAGGCGGGAGAGTGAGGGAATTCAAATTGTCTGTTGCCTTGACTACTGCCGATGGCCGGTCACCAGCAGACAAGGCTGAGCTCTCAGTGCTCATCCTGAGACATGCAAATAAAAGCCAGTTGCTTTTATTTAGTGGCTCAAGCTGGGAGTGACTGATGGACTGATAGAGTGTTTTATGATAGGACAGAGAAATGAGGAGGCAGGAATAATCATGAAGATGGGGGAGGGAGAGACAGAGAAGTGCTGGTGTGCATATGAATAAATATTCATAAATGGGTACAAATCAGAAGAAGTAGTGAGGGAAGAGAAGGGGAGAAAAGGGAGGATGTGGGCAGAAAGCAACCAGAAGCAAAATAAAACAGAAAAGTATATTTGAGAAGCAAAACCAGTGTTTGCATGGGATTATATGTTTGGCTGAGAAGTGGAACAGAGTTAGCCGGGAGACTAGTCGAGTGTCCAAATTGATTCCACGGTGCAGAGCATGCACTGAGTGTATTTCAGTTGATTTCTGGACACACAGTTTCACAGCTGTGTCAGGTTTGACTCAAGCCCAGATGGACAGAAACTGGTGTCTCCTCTTAACAGCGCAGAGTGATGAGGAGTTACAATGAGTTGTAGGCAGCCTGTCTAGGGCTCGTGTTAGTATTCGGCTTTGTCTTACCCACATTCTTAAATATGCACACTTTACAAAACTGGAAGATTTTTTTCCAAAGCTTTTCCATTTGAATGCTCCAAATGGGGAAAATCTGTTAAAAATTCAATCAAAGGCAGTCACCTATCCTAAGTTTTTCTCAAACCTACATGGGATACCAGTGATCATGTGAATGTTACAGATGTTGAATAAAAAAAGAAGTTGTCAAGAAGTTTAATCTATTGAAGTTTTGTCGCACTGCCTCTAATGCTCTATTACTCGACCTGTCTTACTCTTTTTCTTTTTCTGTCTTTTTAGCGTTTAATAATTTCTGGGGGTTTGATAGCAACTTTTATCAACTGACCAACCTGGAATGGGTATGGACTCGTACCCAATGTTTGGCACGTCGGGGTCAATGATGCTGAAAAACGATAAAGTGAATCTTTCTTCATGGAAAATATCCAGGGCTGATGAAGCCAACTGGGAGTACCAAAAACTGCAGTTCTTCTAGTCAACCCCATGCCTCCAAGAAAAAATGATTGACTTAATAGCATTAAAACACAGGTTTTGGCCTCTATAAATAGTTTACCCCTTCCTTACATCTCTACAGATGGCAATTATTTCTAAATACCTATCCATCTAGATACTGTAGTTAGGAGTGTGGCCCCTGTGTTGGTGACCCCACAAAGGCCATTGGTCCCTCCGCTTATTATAGTCAGTACACTGGACTTCTGCACTGTCTTAGTGTTGTTCGTGCCTTTTTGGAGGTTTTTATGTTTTATTTTCAAAGAAGAACATAACAGATTTACTCTTTCCCCCATAGAACCACAGTTGTATATATTAGTACATTTACCAATTTAGCACTGAATACAATGTCACAATATAAAAGATCCAAATATGTCCAAGTTTCAGTTATCTAGCTTTTGAGGTGAAGTTGAAGAATTTGGAGGTCGTCCTACTTTTTCATTATTCTGTCCAAGTTACCAGTAATAGTGGTAGCAAATCAGCTCAGGCCATGAGTCTACCACCACCATGCTTAGCAGATGGTACAGTGCTCCTTGGACTTGCCCATTGTTCTGAGTGTTGGTCAACCTAGTACATGCTGTTAATCACTATAACTATTAGTTATAGTCAATTCATGATAATCAATAACAAGAAGTTAATCAGCCAAAACTGTATTTTTATCATCACTTTTTCCTTTTCTCGTTCTCCTCTTCTTCATCTGACTCCACTATCACTGCTCTCACCTCGCTCATCTCCCTCTCATTCTCGCCCTCCTCACCTGAAGCCTCATCTCCTGAACCGAAGTCAGAGCTCTAATGCAATCAAATGTGCATAAACTCACTCTTTTATTCCCGATTACACATGTAATCCTTCTACTGTATTTGCGGAAAGCTGACAGCAAGCTGGTGATAAAAACAACATGTGATTATAAGCTCAGGCAATATGGCGGTGTGGTGGTTGGCACTATTACCCCACAGCAAAAAGGTCCTGAGTTAGACTGGATGCTAGCTGGCCGGGGAGAGCATGCAGACTACTGTACACACAGAAAGGCTTCCTCCCACACCCCAAAAGCACGCTGTTAGAGGGGTTAGGTTAACTGGTGATTCTAAATTGCCCATAGGTGCCAGCAAGGTGATGCAGGAGATATCAAGGAAAATAATGCTTTATTATAAATACACACTGAACCTGGAATATCGATCATATCGAAGGAAAGAGTTAAGAGATGAAAGTCATTCAGTTTGTAAAATTTTAATAAATGCAGTTGAAAGCTTCTGCAAAATGCAGAAAAAGTTGCAACAACTATCAAAAGCTGTGATGAAACTGTCTCTCATGGGTGCTGCCCCAGGAAAGGATAAGCAAGATTTCATCCTGCTGCAGAAATGTTCATTTAACAGCACCTCAGACTAGAGCACACACCACTGCTATGTACCAAGGTAAAAAAAAAAGAGAAGGGAGAGAGACAGGGCACCTACATTGCACTGTTAGGTAGGCAGAGGCAGTCGGTGGTCGGCCCAGGCTGTTGCTTGGAGCACACGTGTATTTCCCAGCATCTTCTGGCTTGACGTGGGCAATTATTAGGGAGCCGTCTATGAGAATACTGACTCTGCGCTTTAGGTCACTGTAAAGATGAAGAAAAGGGAAATGATCAGTCAGCTGTCAGCTTATCTGACATTAGGTCATCTGACTACAAAAGAGGGCTGGCATTTCACTATAATCCAGGTCCTATTCCAACATAAGATTCAGTCAGTCTCCTGTAGCAATCTTCCACACTGAAGCTTTACACTCCAGTTGCTGAACGTTTGTCAATGACATTATTGACAGATACACATATATGTTGGTCATTCATTGATGATATAAGACCCCTGTATTTAACCTCTATATTTAACTTGCTATTTTTTGCTTATTTCCCAGCAGATATGTAACTTTGACTTGTGTGTAACATGCAGCTTGAGTCATGATTCACAGTTGGTTGCAGAGGAACTATAAGTCTACAGGCTTCAAAGGTAGCTGAAAATCACAGGAGCATGTACTTCCCCATGCTTGTTACTTACTACCCTACAGCACAAAATAATTTGAGTGTGAGGTTGATGGATTTATTGATGCCAGTACCACATTGTATATTTCAGACATATAAAAACTCTATAAACCATTCAGTTTGTAGCTCTGTGCCAGAAGGGAAGAAAGGGATCACAGAGGTCCGGGTTCATGCTTCGCTTAGCGTCAGACACAGTGCTGCAGATTTCTCAGCTGCCCCTTCATCCAACCATAATCCTTTTTGTCACCCAAAAGGTGTTCGGCTACTATGAGATCTGATTAGTCACATGCAGCATGTATAAATGCAGCATTTAAATGTCAACTTAGACATAGTGTTACTTTTTAATCAATATTAGTCAATATTGATTAAAAATATTAATAAATATTCATTTTTACTTTTATTTCAACTACTTTTGACTACTGATGTCCATTGGTGGAATATTAACTAGAGATGGCACGATACCACTTTTTTATATCCGATACCGATACCGATATCATAAATTTGGATATCTGCCGATACCGATATGAATCCGATATAGTGTGTTTTTTAATCAATAAAACTGTTTTTTTAATATCTTGCTGCATTTTGTATAAGTTCATACTCAAGTTTAAATAAACAACAACACTAAAGCTATTCTGTTATACCTGTATGTAAAAATACACTGCACCCAAAATATTTCATAGTTCAGCAACACTGATCAATCTAATAAACTTAAACCTGCTCCATCCTCCCTATTCTGGTATTTTAAAGAGTACTTAGCAGAAATATTAAGCAACCTAACTAATAGGGTTGCAAACTCCTAGCAAAAAAAAAATAGGGAACCACCCCCCACCCTCCACCTCATGATGCTTAATCGACGTAATCAACTTTAATTTGATGCAGGGTGAAAAAAAATGCACAGAAATAAATTATTTTTCAAGAATAATTAAATAGATTCAACATCTTTCTTCTACAGAATTGCAGAATTCACAGATGGTACCTTCCCAAAGGAAAAAGTACTATAGCTTACTAGGGTATATTAGACTTAACAGTTACTAAATACAGTAATGGACTTCTATACATTTTACATCAGATTAAAACTTTGGGTGTAAGATTCAGATAATTATTTATTAAAAGCTAGACATTTTAAATGAGAATAAGAAAGAAAAGTATGTCTTTGTGCCCCTTTTCCCTGTTCATGCCCTATCGGCCCCCTGGCTACACTTTGCTAGATCCGCCCTGCACAGTTACCAGCCGTCAGCTACGTAGAAAAGGATCCTGGTGTAGAAAGTAATATTAAATACATTCTAACAACAGCTTATCAAGCTTAAACGTGCTGCTGTTGTTCAGCTGCTGGTTTCCTCTTTCTGGTGCAAAGTGGGCCAAAAACAAAGAAGAGAGACGGACTGGCGACAGAAAAGCCGATCAGCTGATCATTGATCAGTTTCAGGATTGAAGTAGCAGCAGCAGAGGGAGAGAGAGAGGCAGTCGCTCCATATATCGGTTGTTAAGCTTAACATGGGAACGCTTTACAAACATTCAGAGATGAACTTACACACTTGCTTTACTTCTCTCTGGGATAACTTCCTCAGAGATGAAATGCCGGTTTGGTAGCGAGGCTACAAATACACACAGCCGCTCTATCACGTGAGGCACACTGCTCCGACGTGCTACGGTTATGAGCCGAGTTACGCCGTGTCGCAAGTTTTGTGAGGTGTTTTTTTTTTATATTTAATGGATCGGATTACATTTTTTATTTCTCTCCGATATCCGATCCAGCAATTTAGGTCAGTATCGGACCGATACCGATACGTAATATCGGATCGGTCCATCTCTAATATTAACTAACTGCATTTAATCAAGTACTATACTTGAATCTTTTTTCTTCAATTTTCAGTTGTTTGGCTTCTATTAGACATTAAAGGTGGAAAAAATAGGAGGGAGGAGTAAGAGAGAGAGTGGGGAAACACAGGATGTGTCTGGGTCATTCTGACCCAGCAATTTGAGTTTCTTGTCTTTTGGTTCTTTGAGTCTTTTTTATTTATTAGGTTCTCTGTGTAGTTTATATTTCTTAGCCCAGTACGGTTATACTCCTGCGTTTATTCTGTATTTATAGTCTTGGTTTGCCTTTGTGATTCCTCCCCTGTCAGTCATGTGCATCTGTCTGTTCCCCCAGTCCAGGGGTGTCCAACTCCAGGCCTCAAGGGCCGGTGTCCTGCAGGTTTTAGATGTGTCCTTGCTCCTTGATTTAAATGGCTAAATGACCTCCTCAACATGTCTTGAAGTTCTCCAGAGGCCCGGTAATGAACTAATCATTTGATTCAGGTGTGTTGACCCCGGGGGATTTCTAAAACCTGCAGGACACTGACACATGAGGCCTGGAGTTGGACACCCCTGTCCTACTCAGTCTGCGTTCTTCCTGTTTTGCTTTGAAAGTCTCTCCTCTGTGTGTGTTCTGTTTTGTGCTTCCCCATCAGTGGAATTAGTGCCTGCCATGTTTCCCAGGTGTTTCTCTCTTGTATTTGGTGTCTGTGTCTTCCTATGTTTTACAGTTTAGTTCTGTATTAACTTGTGCCAGCAATAAGGCTGAGTTTTTGTGTTTAAATCTTGTCTGTGGGACTGTGTTTGGGTCCAATCCTGCCTTCCACACACAGTACATGACAGGATGGGACGGGAAAGAAACAAATAAGGCAGATTTAAATGTCCTTCTGCCTTTGGTTATCCGACTTCTGGGCTATCTAGTATGCATAAAGCTTTTAAAGTGAAACTTGATATTGCATTTGTAGAAGCTCTTGTGTCCAAAATTTTTCTTGTCTTATTATTTGATTCCAGAATACTTTGGTACACAGAGTTTATTCTAGTCAACCCAGTGACTGTAAGATATCATCATGCAAAACTGTGGCTAAACAAAACAGACCCAAATTGGGTTCCTTGGAGTACATCTAGTTATCCAGGTGTCCATGTTCGTGTAGTTTCTGTTTTACTTTGACAGTCCTGTGTTAGAATCTTGCTTTTAGCTTCCTGCCTGTCTGTGTGTGTGATTAGTCCCAGCTGTGTTTTCCTCCCAATCCTCTTTTTCTCGTTACCCTCTTGTATATGTAGTCCCCCCCAAAC
The DNA here is from genome assembly GCF_013358895.1 of Oreochromis aureus. Lineage (NCBI taxonomy): Eukaryota > Metazoa > Chordata > Actinopteri > Cichliformes > Cichlidae > Oreochromis > Oreochromis aureus. The sequence continues at coordinate 4,711,541 of NC_052951.1, read as the reverse complement.
ATTGCACTAAAACAGTTTCTGATGTAATGTGATGCAGTGGGAATGTGAATTATAAACCTGTCTTAACTTCAGGCTTTGGTGGCTGCTGGGCACTTTATAGGCAAGCAAAATGGGCAAGTGTATTGCATCCATTCGCATCCATTAGCAGTGGAAATGACAACACGTGGTGACACGGGCAGACTAATATTACTGCAGGATTATCGAACAAAATAAGTGATATAAACAATCGATTCTTATATTCACTAAATCTAAAATGAACCTTTAGCCACAGATATGTTTGTCTGTATATTCACGCAAGTTTTCTCATATACTTTTTTAATTTAATGATCTGTACACTTAGTTATAGAAATAAATAAAAATATTTGCATGAGCCATGGCTGTCTTAAAACTAAAGCTGTTTATGGACATGAAATACAAATTTTTTGAATTTCACAACAATGAATTTTTATGGTGTGAGAAGGCAGTTACATAAAACAGCGAAGTGCTTGAGCAATATTATCTATCTATAATCTAATGCGCCACAGGAAGTGGCAATACTGTTAGAAAACAGCAGCGAGTTCAAAAGTTTAACGATGTGAAAGACAAGCGCTCAGCCTTCTCACAAGCTAAAATGCTGCTGGATTTTAAAACTTATTTCGCCATCGAAGCCTTGTTTAATTACAAGCGCAAGGCACACTTGCCTCTGAGTAAATCTCTTAATAAGTAATCAGTTTCATCAATTATTGAAGAATTCTGCTGCTATGTTATAAAAGCTGTCATGTACAAGCGTGACATGAGAAAACACTAGCCTGTTGTTTTGGTAGTTATACATTATTTATCCACTGAGCATAGAGTAAGGGGTTTTAGTTCTGCAATGCAAAGGTATCAAATATTTTCATGTCTAATGCCTAAAAACCTGAAATCTCCTCATTTTAAAGGATTATCTTTAGGAAGAGCGTAGTCAGAAAGTCACGTTAAATTCTGCTTAAAGATACGTATGTGTTTAGCTGCTCAGTTAAAAAAGGGGGTATTTCCTCTCTGTCACTACTTTCATTCTAGCTTTTGACCATCTATTACGTCTACCTTTTCACCTAACTTAGACACCTCCAAACACAACTCTTGGTAGATGCGCCTATGGCATGAATGTGAAAGTTCTGGATTCACAAGATTTTCAGAAAACTTGACCTCTGACCTTGAGGTCACTAAGATTCAAACTCATCTGAGATTATATGCACCTATGTTATGAATTTCAAAATTCTACATGGCCCATTCTCGATTTATTGTATTCACAAACCCCACGCTGCCCACCTGCCCGGCAGGGTGACAACGATACCCCATCGGGCGTTTACGACTGAGAGGTGACAATGAGTCTGTTGCAAGTCAGTTTAAGAAGTTATTGTGCTGAATATCACCACAAAAACAGCACAGCACAGACTCTTGTACTGTACAAACAGGTGAGTGATAGAGCAGACAGTAATGAACCCGATCATAACTTTACTTCTTGAAGAAGACGTTGTCCTCTTCCCAGAACCATGTGTAGGTTAGGTTGCGAGGGTAGGCCTCGGCCTGGCATGTGAAGAAGGCGTCCTGTGAGATGTTCACTGTAATGTTCTCCGGTGGTGATATAATAAACGGAGGGCCTGGTGGGAAACACACAGAATCAGTTAAACAAACACAAGGCTAAATATTTTCATTGGCAGGTCTAATAAACCTTTATCATATTGAATATTTGCTTGACAGGACATCTACTTTTCTAGAATGAAATATGAAATTTAAAAGATGAAATAACAGAACCACTAATGCTGTGGTGGGGCTCACCGGATGCTCGTATTAAATATGCTTTTATTAGAAATTATTTAAGAATGAGAATGAGAATTATTTATGGAATAATGTAAGTAACAAGTTGGATAACTGGATAACAAAACAGCCATCACACATGCAAGGTTCTGTGCTTGGTGACCGCTGCATTGTGCACTCACAGGCAACTCTACTCTCAAAGCTAAATTCTGATCATTCTGGTCACAGAAATCAGTCTAACCTTTAGAAGGTCCAAATGTGACTGGTCACTTTCAGCCAGCTGCTGACAGGTTCAGTTCAGAGAACTTTAAAAAAGCCAGCTGGACTTCTTAGGTTAGTGTAGCTGTTTCATCGATCACCCGAGAGGCTTCTTCAGTCCTTCAGACAAATCATAGGGAATCCCAAGTATTTAACCCCTAGTGTGGGATGTTTTCTTTGGAGGTACTCCTGAGGTTCCCTGACCCACTGAACATGTCACATGAGCCAGTGGTGGGTCATTACGATCACCAGGGCTAAAGAGTGAAGCCACTGTAGGACCTTGCCCTACCCCATCATGTGACCTATTGAGGTCACCTGAGGCAAGGTAGGAATTAGGATTTAAGTGCCTGGGAAGGGATCTCAAGACTGCACTGGCAACCATGGACCTGCTTTATGGATGAGCAGTTCAGTCAACATTTGGGAATCTCTTTACTCGCTGTAGAACTCATTTTTTGTTTTTCTCTCACCCTCCCATAATTCTTGGTTTTCCACAGTTTGAAAATTTTAAATCCACAAATCAACTGCAGTTGCAGTTTCGCTAACAGTCTATTTCCCTACTTTCATAAACCTCCAGAGTTTGTCTGACAGCACCGTTCCCAGTTCCCCATTACACTTGCGTATCGTTAATCTTTTCTGTTCTGTGAATAAATTTTTTGAACCTCTTAACTGTGGTCTGAGTCTGCTCCTTGGTTCTGGTAAATGCAAAAATATGACAATTTGTTGTCTTGATGCATGCTTAATTATCCAGGTACGTAAATCCCAAAAGGTTGATTCTGTTCATTCTGGACATGGCGTTTTCAGTGGGAGAAATGTTTCAATGGGCTTTGATCAGTGGTTGTTGATCAATGGTCGTGACAATTTGCATATTAATGATCAAGGAACTGACCTCCCAGCCCATTGTTCCTTCAGTGGGCTGGTTTCAGTCATTGTGCAAATGTACTGTTTATAAGGTTGGGGAAACCTGCAGTCAGCTGAGACTGAAGAAGTCACTTGGATGAGTGATGAAACATTTCTTCGCTTTGCATGCTAGGTCCATATAAATAGAATCAACCTTTGGGATGACAAGTTGTTAGCTTTTTGCAAAGTTAAATTAGACGATTTTGCTATTAAGAGTTACTTCTGTTTTGTACATATGGCTGTATTTGGCTCATGACTGGGTTCAGTTCGATATTGAAAACATAAAAACTGGAGAATTCTAAGGGAAGTTTTGAAGCACTTCCATCCCACTCCTGATACATGCAGTTAGACATGTTTGCTGCAGACTGAGTAACTTTTTGTTGTTGGATATAGAAAAGTTTATTTTGGCTTTAATCCCGCTAACTCTGACACTCCTTAAGGAGTGCACAGTTGGTCTTGTCTTTGTGAAATATACCTCTAATGCGTAAGCCTTTTTTATGGTTCAAAGAAAAATCATCTGGGAAGCACGGTTTGGGTTGTTAGTTCATCAGAACTACTTTCTCACTGTGGCTGGACAAACTGTCCTCTTCTGAATTCTCACACCAGACAGTGGGAGAAACATTCATGTGACTTAATGAATTAGGCAGGTTCAGTTTGTGACCAAAAGCAGTTCACCTTGTTCTGTTCCTCATGAAAATTAATTGGTGTGGCAGCAGCCGCAATGCATTTTCAAAGAAGCTACCAGTAAAATGTTCAAATTAATACAAACTAATTATGTGTCAACTCAAATCTGTTCCCAGCTGACTTTTTAATGTCACGAGACCCTCATCAAGGACATATCACATCTGAAAATTCCATTCCTGTCAGCTGAATTGTGAGTTGTCATGCCGAAATGTAGAAACGAGCATGGTGTACTTTATGTAATGATGGCTTAACATGTGCATCAGACACATTAAAGACTTAAAGATTGATGAAGGCTACAGTTACAGTTTTTTAACTGGCACTTAAAACCACAAAGCATTAATCATATATCATATGTCTACAGAACAAATATTGATTATGTAGGAATTAGTTGACATGCGCTGGTTTGGGGTCACATTAGGTTATTTCTGGCCGTAGACTCTAATGCATGGATTAACACAACCACCTCTACTCTGAATTCTTAATGTCGCTGCAGACCTCAGAGCCATGTCACATACTTATTTTGCACTCAGTAAAGGATTATGAAAATTTATTGAGTGATCCTTGCTGTGCCAGATGGATCCTCGTTGCAAGCATGGATGTGTTCACACTGCGATTTGCAATCATTTCCTCCCTCTGACCATAACCAGATCTATAATCACACTGTTTTATCTGGAAATACAGTATTTACTGCTTTCTGCTAGATGTAGTAGTAGTAGTGTGGAGTAGGTATTAGGATTTGTTATTTATTATTATGAGTCCTTAAAAATGTGACAATATTACTCAAAACAAGATGTGATGTAAATGTAAAAAGTCTGGGGTCATTTAATGTAGAAGACCTCATTTAAATATGTCTACTGTGTCTGAAGTGACAAAAAGCTGAATTTACTAAAGGTTAATGAAGTAATGAAGAAAAACTTGCTACCAGTCCCACCTGAGCACCTTTATATGCTGATGAGCTACAATATGCAGAGCTAATTATGTTTTTTATTTATGCAAAACAAAACAGCTAATTCACATAGTTTCCCAATGAACTGGAAATCTGTTAAAAAGAATCAGAATAATGGAGTTTATTTTGTGTTTATGAGGGATTGTCAAACCTGCAGTAAAAATACTTCTTCATTATTGTCGTTATTATTATATACCAGTTCATGTTGATTTGTGATTTGACGCTATAAACATGAAACTGAATTGAATTATTTATTTTCTCTAGAAAAGAGAAGCTGACACATGAACCGACCTGTAGGTTGGCAGAATTACTTTACACATCATTATATTTAGTAAAACATGTATTTTTATTTCAGCTGAAAAATTATTCATGTATTATTTGTTATGAGTCTTTATGGTTACAGAGTTTAACATTACATGCACTGTAAGAACTCTTTCAACCATTTCTATTGGAGCTTAAAGCTTCAGCAGTATGAGCTATTGCTTACTGAAAAATACAGTTTATTGTTTGTATATAACTTTATGTTTAGTAAGACATTCATAGTATAATGCAGCATAATGCAATCATAATAATTGTACTTTAATTTCATTTGATAGCTGTGCTTTAGATTGTTAAGGACTGAAAGGTTCAGCAAAGAGTACAGACAGTGGCTGACAGAGCTGAAGAAACAGAACAGTACCTTGTCAGCAAATTAACCCTTCCCTTTGAAATCTCTGTAATATGAAAACCATAAAATCAACCTACTAATATTACACAGACCATCAAATACAGACAAAAGAACCCCCACCCCAACCCAGCATCTACACTATAACAGCTGCTTTGGAATAACCTTTGACTTTCTCCTAATGATGCACGTCTACACACACACACACACACACACACACACACACACACACACACACACACACACACTTATGAATGAATTTCCACTTTGTTCATAACTTGGCTTCATACAAGGATGGACTTTAAAGAATGTCACCAACATGCACACACACATGCGAACACACAGACACACTCAGAGCCAGTGTTGCAACTAAAAACTGCTAGTCTCATATGTTAGTTCTGATCTGTAGCCCACAGCCTGATCCTTTAACAGGCATAGCATTTCCATCTGCCAGGCCCTGAGCAGGACAACCACGATTAGGCCTGTGCTGGCTCACTGTGTTGTTGGTGTTTGAGTGGGGGTGTGTGAGTGAGTGTCTGTTTGTGTGGGTGCCAACACGCCCTATTTGGAACCAGCTGAGTGCTGGAGATTTGTTGGCACAGGAGTCTTTTAGCTGATCTGCTGCTCAGTGGCTTTCCAGGAGGGCTTCTATTAATCCATCTCTACCATAAATTATACAGGATGGGTCAAACAACCACTCGGCCCGTGTTTTGGTGCTTAGTCACAAAGAGAAACGTGATCTCTGTGAACATTGTGCCTGCCTGTTTTGTGATAAATAAAAACTACTAACAACCACCATATGAAGTGAGAAAACCCATTTCATCCAGCAGATTTGATGAACGCATGAGGTCAGTAAAAAATATTAAAAACAAGATAACATAATGTTGTCTGTTAGCCACTCATTTCTGTCTGTAAAGTCACACACAGAGGAGTTAATCTGAACAATTACAGAAGTCAGGGTCCGTTTTAGAAACCACTTGGATGACATACTTTCATTAGTTAGCAAATAATTATTATTTCATACCATAAAATTTATTCCATCCATCCATCCATTCGCTTATCCTTTTCAGGGTCGCGGGGGGCGCTGGAGCCTATCCCAGCTGTCATAGGGCGAGTGGCGGGGTACGCCCTGGACAGGTCGCCAGTCTGTCGCAGGGCTAACATACAGGGACAGACAACCATTCGCACTCACATTCACACCTAGTGGCAATTTGGATTATCCAATTAACCTATCCCCTCAAAACTGCATGTCTTTGGACGGTGGGAGGAAGCCGGAGTACCTGGAGAGAACCCACGCAAACACGGGGAGAACATGCAAACTCCACACAGAAAGACCCCGGCCTGATGGTGGAATTGAACTCAGGACCTTCTTGCTGTGCAGCAACAGTGCTAACCACCGTGCCACCGTGCTGCCCTAATTTTTATTCAGGAACTAAAAATTCTATAATGTAAAACACATATATTCAGTTGTTCTGTTAGTCATAAGGGGTCATCATAGCAGATAGTTCTGCATATTATATATTTTTGATTTTGCAAACTTTTTATGCCGAGTCTACCAATTCAGAAACTAAGAACTCTATAAAGTTTAGAAGTTTAGACGACTGTTAAATGGAAAAATTATATACTTAGAAAAGTCATTATAGTTGTTCATTAAATGGACTTGAATGTCTATACCACCTTTCAAAATACACAACAATTGTTGCAACATAAAAATAGTGCACTTGATAAAAAAGTCTAACAGTAACCAAGATCTAGTTTGTCATAGGGGCCCATGAGAAACTTATCAGTAATATCCTGTTAGCTGCTCAATATTTGTGCTTTTTCTTTGTCCTTCTTTTGTTCAGACACACCAGATAATTTGTTACACAAAACCACCTGGGATCTTCGGGTCCAAAGTAGGATTGTCACAAGAACCTTGTATTGGTGAGAGCTGTGTCAATAATGCACAAATCATAATATCATAGTAACTGTGAAATAATTCTATTTGTATGTTTTGTACAGTTATGTTTACAGATCTCTGACCACACCTGTGCACTTATATATTGATTTATAAGTCAAAAAAAGAAAAAAACACCTTAAAGAAAATTTTGCATAAAGGATAAACACTATTTTTATTATGCTGCATGTCATGCATGAAACAATGGCTTTGGCTTCATGCTGTTCTAGTTCACTTCCCACATAGCTAAACCTATATCATTAACAGCCTATATACAAGCCAATATACTTGGCTTGTGAGTAACCTGTTGATGGCATAGGCCCTACTAAACCAACAACTCATTCACCTTTCCAGTTGATTTTTTCCCCCACTAGAGACCCCAGCGACTGTAGTAAAATGTATTCCAGGAGCCACTGAAGCGACACTGAAGTACATTTGAACCTGCTGGCTAGGGATAGCATAGATTTGATAAGACTGCAATTCAAATTGGCAGTAATGACAACTGGTTGTGTCAAACGGTGACTAAAACTAACCTCATCTTATAGCCTCTGACGGTGAAGTCATCTCTGTGCTCTGAATGTTCAATATCATTGATCACAATATTTTACTATAGAGAACACACCATTGATATTAAATGAATTGTGCTGCAGTGGCTTGAATTGTATCTACCTGATAAGATTCCAATTTGTGCATGTAAGTGGGTAGTCTTCTTCATATACAAAAGTCAGTCATGGAGTCCAGAATTGGATTTAAAACGCATACAAACTCTTCAATAATCAGTCATATCATCACATCATCATAGTGCCTAACAGAATACTTTGGCTTACTTGTTGTTCCCAGAGTTTTTAAAAATGGGAAGCAAAGTCTTCAGCATCAGGTTGCTCTACTGCAGAACCAGCTCCCAATTTGGATTTGATAGACACACTCTCTCTACATTTAATACTAGGCTTCAAACCTTCCTTTTTGATAAAGCACATAGTTAGGGCTGGATCAGATGAATCTGAATCCTCCCTTAGTTACTCTGCAATAGGTCTAGGCTGTTGGGGGCTTCCCATAATGCAATAAGCATTTCTTCTATCTTCACTCCCTGTGTGTGTATACACCTCTATTGTTCAACTCTGGTTCTCTCTCCTATAGTTTGACTTTTGTCCCCTAGCCTCTCTTCTCCTACTATTTGACTATCTCCAAATACTTTGTTGGTGTGTCTTTCTTATATTGTGGGGTATTTTAGTATAAAGCACCTTCAAGTGGCGGTGGTTGTGAATATAAATTGAAGTAAATTGAATTAATCTGTTGAAAAGTCAATGAAAATGGTTCAGTTAGAGATCAAGTCTCAATTTCCTCAGTTCAGTAGTGGTCAGATTATGTCCATTCAACAGTTGGGAAGTGATCTTTAAATTATATGACCTGGCATGCTGTGGTTAGCGTGTTATTATCTTTCCTCTTTGGTCAGACAAATCACCTCTGAAGTTGCTGCAAAGTCACACATTTAAAGGGTATTTACTTTTCATTTCCAGAAGAAAAATACCAGCGACATTGAGAAGTGACGTGTATGATGGGAGACATCAGAGACAATTAACGATTAATTTGGTAAATATGTGATGATTTTGTGGTGGAGCCTGGACTGAGACAGACGAACTGCTTTATATAGAGAAGTTGACATTTAATTTAGAGCCAGAGTCAAAAAAAGCATCCACTCATTCTTATTTCTTTATCTCAGCTCAAATGTTCCTGATGTACCATGTACTTGTAAGACGTCCCTGAACTAATTTAAGCATTGTCTTTCTACTCTCACTCCTAAACACACTGCAGCATCATACACTATTTAAATTCTACTCTGCCTGGTGTGTTCATATGAAAGTGATAGCATGCTTGAGGGAGCAGCCTGCTGCTATCAAAAAGGTTGTGACTGTTTTACACCAGGCAGAAGACTGATTTAGATGAACACATTTTAAATTAGGGCAAACTTTTACATTATTAGCAATGCTAGCAGCACGCCTCAGTGAATAGAAAAGTGTCTGTTAATCCCGCAGCATGATACTGCTCAATTATCTCAGCAAAATGCAAATTTAGATATCCTTGTTTGACCTTAACATCAAAATACCTAAAACAGCTGTGAACTTTTAGGGCATGGGCCCTTGGTGGGGTTGGGTGGAAAGTCTGTGGTGTCTGTTACATGAACATTCACAACTGATACTTTCGGTCCTGTGGGTTGGGGAGAGGTCGTCTGTGGATGTATGTATGCTATAGTTTATGTTTGTGTTATGTCAGTGAGATTGCACAAAAGGTGGGTAGAAGACACGCTTCTAGTTACTCAGTTTTATCAACAGTTGAGTATCAGGAGCATCATTACTCATGTTCTGCTTGCATATTCAAGTTTCCAGCCAAGACTTTAAAAACCTACTTCGTCTAAATATTAAAGCCATATTGCAATGCAGGGATGCAATCAATATTGGCTGGCTGTGATCTTTACGTCCTCAGACAGGACTGCATTAAAATCAAATATGATTCTGTGATTGAAATAACTGCCTGGGCTCAGAAACACTGCGAGGAATCACTGTATGTGATCTCAGTTTGGTGTGCCATCCATGAATATAGGGTTAAAGGTCTTTCATGCAAAGAAGACCTTATATGTGAACATGATCCAGAAACTTTAACTTCAGAAACCAAACTTGATTAAAAATGGACTTAGGCAAAGTGAAAAACTTCTCTCGTCAGACAAATTGAAATGTAGAGTTTTTGTTGAAGAACATGCATGCCAAATGTTCTGGATAAAAGAGGAGAGGGACCATCCAGCTTGTTATCAGGGCTCAGTTCAAACGCCATGCATCGAGTACATGAAGGTTTAAATTAAGCAACTTGGATAACTGCAAAGGCACCATCAATGCTGAAAAGTTTAGACAGGTTCTAGCGCAATATATACGCTCATCCAGATTACAGCTTTTCTGGGAGGCCTTCCATATTTCTGCAAGACAATACAAAACTATACTGCATCTATTAGAGCAGCATGGCTTTGTAGTGGAAAGCCAGGGTGCAAACTGACCTCCCTGTAGTCCGGACGTCTCACCAATCGAAAGATTTTGGTGCATTTTGAAATGAAAAATATGACAAAGATGACCCAGGAGTGTTGAGGAGTTAGAATCCTCTATCACGCAAGAATGGGACATCATTCCTCTCCCAAAAGTCCAACAACTCGCCTCAGTTTTCAGATGTTTAGAGACCAGAGAAAACAAGAGGGGATGTGGAACAGTGATTTGATATGTTTTCATGTCAGCAAACTCAATTATGATATTATAATATTTGCATATTATCTGGTAACATGCTATTTACTTATGTGATTATTTCTGAAGCGACATTTTAAACAAAAATGGTGAACCTAGAAATTCTCATCTTTCTTTAGTTGCTGCTCTCTCCAATAGAATCTACACACATTGAAATGTATGAATATTCAAACACTGGCGTGATCACAAACTCACAGTTAAAACACCAGCCTCTATAAAGTAATATCACTTTATCTTTAAAACCAGACAGCGAATTCAATTCAAAAATAGATCTGTCTGCCCCAAAGTCATATTTTTAAATTCTCAATGTAATGTATTTGTGCTGAGCCTCTGCATCTATGAGAGCAGAGCAGTTTTCTCCAGCAAAGCAGCCATAGACTGACCATCATTAAACTGTCTGCTGCATTTCAAAGGCAGTAAAGGGAGCTGACGTGATTGGCCATTATGGGGGCCCATCCAAACTCCACCTGCTGAGATCACATTTACCCCCACATACCCACAGAAATGGATTGATCCTGCTTCCCTGGTGGAACGGGGCTATTTTTAGCAAAAGTAGCATATGTACCATAGTTTTCTGTGCGATGTCATGATCTACTAATATGCAGTGACAGGAGAAAACAACCCAGAATGGTAATGAAATTGTGAAAGGATCAACATGGCAAGTATGTGTCATAAACAGCACTGAAAAGCGACGCATGCAAATGTTTAATATACCCAAATAGACACTCACTGTTAGCTCAGAAGGTATGTTGTTATCTGTCTGTGGCTGTGGGGGACGGTTTTGCATAGAAAATGGTGCAGAGGTTTAGGCTCTGAGATGAATGACCAACACATTTGGCTGGTTTTGCAATGTGCTTAGTTTCTGTGTGTGACAGGTAACAGAGGGGGACGTGTGCTTTTGGACTGAAAATGTCTCACAGTATGACCCTGATGTTTTCTAAAAAAAAAAAAAATAAAAGGGGAAAATCACAAATCACAATCTTGCAGGAGCATTTTCCCCACATCTGATACTACCTAATGAATCCTGTTCTGACAGTTCTCAGTGAACTTTTAAAATATGCTAGAGCTAACAGATGTGCGTCAGTGTGAAGTTGCAAGTTTTACTGCAATCTGGCTCTAAATTTATTGAAAAATGATTCATCGCCAATGGCAAGTCCATCCTAACAATTTGGGTGAAAAGATAAATTTGTGTAATAATTCTTCAAATATCCTTATCATTTGTATTCTGATGGTGTGCTCGCTTTTGTCTTCCCAATACTATAGGCACAGCTGTTCCAATTCCCAGTGTTTTAGAGCTTCATGACCTGCTCTCTTCAGTCTAGTCAGCTCATCGTTGTTTAGACTGTCTTACTCCTGATACGTCACTTAGCTCTGAATCCATATTTCCCTACTGTGCTACTTAGTCTTGAACTTGAAACTTGAATTAGCAGATGGACAAGCCACAAATCTACCTAAGTATTATCTAAATGTTACTTTCAGGGCAGAACACGGCTCAAGCAAATCTGACCTTTTATATACATTGGTTACCACTGCCACTAATCTACTTCAATGTTATACTAATTACTTTTACTTTTTGCTGCTTCCTTATTCCCAAAGAGTCGCTTCAGCAGGAAGCTCTGTGTGTGTGATTTGGATTTTTACTCCACATGCCCTAACGCAACCCTAAATGGGATTTGTGTCTTCTTTAAAGACTAAATCAGGGATCTTTTTATGCAAATGTGTAAACCACTACACTATGGAGCCACAATGGTTCTAATATTTCCACATCCTAAAATGTTACCAAGTTTAACAATTATGACTGACGTTCATTGTGGTGTGAGATGTTTGAACTCGTCTATTTAAAAACATTCCCTGTAAAACTGAAAAAAACAAAAAAACTATCTACTTTTCATAACTCCTTATGAAATCACCAAGGGAAGTACCACAGGACAGAATGAAGATGCAATATTGGAAATCCTTAGAATACCTTACCTTGTACTAGCAGCCGTGTGGTGTGAATAGCCTCTCCCTGGGGGCTGAAGGCTCGACACATGTAGGCCCCCCGATCTTCCCGGGTGATGGATAGCACCGTCAAACTCCCATCGGACACCTGAGCACACACACAAACATGTAACTGAATAAAACCCAGAAGACAAATAGTTTGTTGTAACGAGCCCCCTCCCTGAGCCTGGTTCTGCCGGAGGTTTCTTCCTGTTAAAAGGGAGTTTTTCCTTCACACTGTCACCAAAGTGCTTGCTCATAGGGGGTCATATGATTGTTGGGTTTTTCTCTGTATGTACTATTGTAGGGTCTACCTTACAATATAAAGCGCCTTGAGGTGACTGTTATTGTGATTTGGCGCTATATAAATAAAATTGAATTGAATTGAATGAATAAATTGAATTAATGCAGTCACAGTACAGAAACAAGACAATCTTAAGTGTTAAAAGCAGCTAATCAATTAAAGTCTTTGAATTTGGTTGTAAAAGTGCCAAGGATTTAGACCCATTCGAGATCAGGAAGTAGCTTCCTTTGATTTTGACTCGGTCTTCTAGGTCCTTCGAGCAGTATGTTGTGTTATGCAGTGTGGTTGTTAAACATTTCCCTTTACAACCAAACCTCTTATAGAAGCAAGTCTTGCTAATTGGCAACCATTTACAAATGCCTCCAAGCACTTACTTGAGCAGTTAATTTGAGCTTCCATCTAAATTAACTTTAATCTCAGCGGTCACCAAGAACAAAAACAAGAATAATGGGTTAACACAAAAAATGAAACACTTTGTGTGAAAAAAAGGATTTTTCCAGGTGAAAACTCTTTTCTGAGTGAGACCTGGCCAGAGGGCAGCGAGGTGTTTGTTATAACAAAAAATGCCTGCAACCAACATCATCTGCCAGGTAGTATGTTTACTTGCAGACCAATCCCTGTTATTTATTGCGTGTTTTTTATTCCCATATCCGTGTATGATTCCTATAATATCCAGGTTGCTGACCACATACAGTTTAATTTTATGTGCTTCCTTAGTTCCTAAGACAGAAAATATCAGTGTGAAAGTTTTGTATTTGGGGGTGGTCTGGTCAGACACTCAATAACCTCAGCAATAACAAAACACCAAATAAAAAGGTCACTAAATCAGACGCAGTAACTGCAGAACCCATTTTTGGAAAATGACTTTATTTTTTCCCCATCGTCGCTGTCTTGCATAAAACCTACTGAATCACTGACTTGAGTTGAGGACATATCAATTTATTTTTTCCTAATTTTTGGCACCCCTCCACCTGCTGGAAATCTAGGCAACCACAACCATCCCTGGGAGTTTCATTTTACAGCCCATTTCCTCAGTGGAAACCCAAACATCACCACATTACCACTTATTTTGTTAAATTAAAGCAATGCTCACCACCCAGATCTGTCTTCAGAGGTTTTTCTCCTAAATCAGATCAGAGTGCAGCCACTCATATCAAAACCAAATTGTTATTCAGATTAAAATCTCTCCCACATCTTTATGTTAGAACATGCTCACGGTTTACGGTTGTTATCAGTCTAAAACAGGCCAAAGTATCGTGACTAACTTGGGAGAAAGCTGCTGCCTGAGAGAGGGACAAATTTATATGTATAACTCTCCTGTGAACAAAGCTCAGTCACCTAAATAATTGATCTAAACTGAGGGAGTCATTCCCATTCTTGCAGGATTCAGTACTGTACAGCAACAAAACGATCACAAAAGGCTTCTTTTTAAATGAAAATAAAATTCTGTTACATTATGTGTGAATGGAATAATGGTTACTGAGAAAAACTCACTGTGCTTGAACACACAGCGAATCTTATAATCTCTGATTGTTGAAAGTAGTAAGGAAACAAGGAGTCAAGCTGAGGAGTTGTCTGTTAATTGAATGTTGCCATTTTAAATGCTGATCTCTCAATCTAAAGACTGCAAACGCATTTATTCAACCTGAGAAGTTAAGTCACAACAGCCTGACCCGAGATGCTGTTACAGCTCAAAACATCTTTTAAGTGACCAGTGTGAGACAATCAAGGAAGCAACAGACTTTCACCAGAGAGGTTTTAAATGTTATTCCTCTCCAGCAGACCTGCAAGCCAGCCCCAGGCTCCCTGCCATCAAACCTAGAGACATCTGAGGCTTTTCCTTTCTGATCATCTTTGCTTTAGATAAATGAATGCTTGTTGGGAAGCTTTTATTGCAGGCTAATGAGATGTCATCAACTTGAGTGACACTATCTTCTCTTCTCACCATCTCTCAGCCAGTGTGCTCAATGCCCCCCTACACACAAACACTCACAGTGAAGAGAACATGTGGGAGAAAACCATAACGTCTGCAATAGTCACTAGACTTCTGAATTTCTGAATTCTGCTCTGATGATTAAGACTATAAGACTAGACATCTGAGGAAGTATCTCTTGGCATTTTGTCCTTGTTTATATATGATGCTAAGAAAAGCTAAACTGAGCTAAGTGAAAGACCTTGCTCACTCAGAACTGGTAGAGACCAAATGTGGCGCTACAAAAACATTCAATATCAGACTTGTACTAAAACTTGACAGTAAATGATGGTGTAGCCCTGTATCAGCTACTGGTGTAAAGAAGCAACAGTTTGCTAACAAGTAAACTTTTACATATTTAACTGTGCGAGTCGGCACCTTGCTGGCAGACTTTGCATGATGAGGCCAGATGCTTTGTACAAACACAGCGGTCTCAGTGCCTGCAACTGTTAGTCTGAACATAGTGTGACTATAGTAACATATTTAATAAACATCTGATACGAATATAAAGTATTTACCTTATACTTGGCACTGCTGACCATGAGACTACCTTCCCGCAACCAGCTGACTGAGGGTTTGGGATTCCCAAAGGCTATACAGGTCAAAGTGATGCTCCCCCCCTCCTTGGCCTCCACGTACTGAGGTGGTGTATCTGTGAAAGTTGGGGGGGCTGAAGAGACAGAGAAGAGGTTGGAGAGGAAATATGAACAGTAAACTTAATAAAGGTAGGAAACATACACAATAAAACAAAGACAAACCTGCACAGCTGCTATTTTCTCCAGCAGATTCCTTCTTATAAAGAATGAATAGAAATAATCTATTGTGATGTGATAAAAGTCAAATAAAATCAGCGGCTACCAGTGAAAGTGGTGGTGAAAAGTCAGAAATCAAAATAGGGGAAAGTACTTTTTCATGGAACTGTTTAAAAACAATTTACGAATTTCTAAGTTGTTGTTGTTTTTGCATATTTGTCACACTTGATCAATAGTATTGGACAAAGATTACCTGAGTAAATACAAAATGCATTTTTTTCATGTATTAAGGGGAAAAAGCTATGTAAAGTCTGCCTGGCCTTATGTGAAAAAGTAATTGCCCCCCTTATTATCCTTGTTATATCATGAATTAACTGATTAACCACATTTTTTTGAAAAGCTAAGTTTAGTTTCACTAGCCACACACAGCCCTGATGACTTGATTATGGACAGACCTGTCGAATCAAGAAATCACTTAAATACAAAGTGAAATAGGCTCCAAAGAATCTCAAGAACAAATGAGAAACAAAGTCAGTGACATCCATCAGTCTTGGAAGGGTTTCAAAAGCTTTGGGATACTAGCATGGAGATGCTTTGGAATGATCCTAAACAGGGTATTTTGTATTTATTTGGGTAATCTTCTTTAAGTGTTACAAATAAATAAATAAACTGCAACAAAGTTGACATTTTGTCATAAAACTGTTGAATTCAGAGATATAAACATACAGTTTTTAAAGCATAATATTTTTACAGTAAGAAATCCATTACTGCAGATTAAAGTGGGCAGACTGCAAAATAACTGTTCAATGGAGGTTTCAGTAATTTCTTGCAGTGTGTGTGTTATCTAGAAAGGTCTACAATTAAAGCAGGTGATGAGTGGCTAAACAATGAAGACTTCTGCTAACCATATTCATGTAAGCTACAGTCCTCTGCTGCTGGGGTCTTACAATAAAGAAGGGAGAGTTGCAGGACATGGACATTTTCTAAAGGTTCTCACCTTTTTGGTCACTTTTTCCATATTTTTGTCTCCTTCAGCTTTTACAGTTTTACAGTTTCTGAACTTATAAGGATCCTTTAAAATCCTAATGCATTTGACCCTAATGACAAATGTTAATTATATTCTTTGCATTTTGAGTCCCAACTGAGTGCTTACCATAGCAAAATGAAGAACTGAGGAATGAACAGGAAGAGAAAAGAAACAACTAAAGAACTGCTGTACAAAGATCAGTACACATCAGAATTCTGCATTGTTAGCTGTCAGACTAAGGGTTAGGGTTAGTTAGGGTTAGGGTTAGACTCAGTTAAGTTGGGGAAAAAATGTAATACTGTATTTAAACACAAACATTTTTAGAGAAATCTGTTTACATTTACTGGCGTTCTGATCTCTAAAACTCTGTTTGATCCCAGAATGCAGACCTCTTCACTTTTTGCAGACTTGAAGCAGACTGGGAGCAGCTTGACAATAGTAAGTTTTCTCCCAGATCTCCTAATACCATATCATTATGATATGAATACATTTACAAAAATCATCTAAATGTTGAAACTCAAAATGTCTCATTAGCAAACACATTTAGAGTCTCCAAACCCAATTAATGAAGTCCACAGAACTTACTGTAGAAGTCAGCAAATGAACTGGGACAAATTGGGACAAGGCTTGTGTATAAAAGTGTTCCTAGGAGCACAGTGACCCCAAAAACTGTCAAAGACATTTGAAAGCACCAAACTTCTTGGATGTCTGATCAAACTGTGTATCCAAACTTGCCCTGAATGATGGCTCTAACAGAGCTTCAGAAGCCCTCCCAGGAGGATAAACATTTAAGAAGCACACCATTAATCCTGCCTTCAGGGCAAACGAAAACCAGGTTTGGCTTTAAGAAAAGTCTGACTGTCCTTGAGGGGCCCACCCAAAGCCCAGGCCAAACCTTACAGAACACGTATACTTGCTGTTGAGAGACTTGAATATAGCTGTTCACAGGTACTTACTGAGGATCGACCACGACTTAAAAACAGAGAAACTGTAATTGCTGTCAGAGTTTCTAAATCTTGTTTGGTAGACATATACCAAGAAAGATAACACGCTCACGCACTCATAAGAATGCTATAAATGCATGAACATTTTAAAAGTATTAATGTTTTCAGTTAAAAAGTGAGATGCAGATTTGACAGTTTCTACAGTAGCAATGACTTATTAAATAAAATAAATGTGGTGACAGTTGATAAATTAATATTTTAACACAACTAAGCCATCTGAGCAAGATAAACTCTTAAAAAAAACCTTCCTTTCAGAGTTTTTATAAGTGTGATTTTTGTTTTTTAAGAATTAAACATCAGTGTGCCTGACATGGTGCATTTGGTTAATACCATTTTTTAAAATCCTCTTTAGCTCCGTTGCTGGCTAGAATACAAGGAGGGATGATCATACAAGACAACTGGCACATACTCCGACAGAAATACAGTTAAGCTGTGTTACAACTGCCCTGCCCCCACTGAACTCATGCCAATTACAGTCTATCCGAGTGCACATGTCAATATCGCTGTCAATGATTCCATGCAGATTTTGAGCATAATTCCTTTTTTGATATTCTCAATCTAATCACCTTAGGACTGAAGCTGATCTGCTTACATGCGTAATCTCTAGCATGTTATTCCATCTGCAGCTATGAGCCAGGCCATAGTGCTAATTCCATGTCTCACATTTTACCATGTCACACAGCTAAGACCGTGCAGCTTCCAGCCGATTTTACAGTTATGGAAACGCAGACTCCCGACCTCATTATATAGCTATATTTCCTTGTAACTAGTTGTCTTACTACTAGTTAAAATAAAGGGTGGATCAGTGCAACTGTACTGCTATGAAAGACTGCTGGATACTGCAGCTAACACTCAAAGTTGCTACCTATAAGCTAGGTACACATGAATCTCATTGCCAGTGCTGTTGTTATTTGCTCAACCTGTCAGTCGCTTTAATTTGGACTTTATTTGTGTGTATGAAAATACAGTAATATACACTAGTACATGAAAATAATATCACTTAAAGGTATCATTTTTGGTAAAGATTAGTGTATTAGTGTAAGTATTAGGGTAGGTGCATTGAATACAGACTGCATAGTGTGTGTTCTTTGCATACACATTATTGTACAGCATTTTCCACAGTATCACCGTTTGTGTTTTACATTTCTTCCTTTCTTTTGACAGGAAAACAGTTGGAGATAGTGGCTCCACTGAAGGAAAATTCTACTTCCCATAACCAACAGTAGCTTTTACAAAGCATTGCTTTCACAAGTCTTGGTTGATCAAATCAAGAGGACAAATATGATATTGTGACAGTTAGCTGGGCTATTTTACAAAAAGGCAGAAAAATATTGAATTATTTAGAATGTCATGTTTAGTTTTAAGCGATTTTTTGACAGATTTCTAAAATATTTGTGTTTTCTTAGCTGTGTTTTTGTTTGGGCAGTGGAGAAACAGAAGATTTTGAAATTCTTGGATAACAACAGCTCATGCCCCCATTCCAACGTTTTCTGTTATTTCTGCAGGGGTGCTTTAGAGCATTAGTAAGAGGGAGGTAGTCACAGGTTAACCACGCTCTGCCATGCAGTCCAGCAGGATGCTGTTCAAATATCATTGTGGAGCAAAACAGGATGAAACAAAAACAAACTGTTTTTGTAAACAAATCCTACGACGGACTAGCAGTGAAACCTAAAGGCTGTAAGTTGCAAATAAATTTCAATATGCAATATAAATGGCACAGCAGTGTGATAAACTGTTTTACCTCTTCTTCCGCCACTAACAATAACTAATTACTATAATAACTAATTGGTATACTGACTACAGTAGTTATCTATGAGTCAATTTTAAATTCTGCATTTTGTCTTAGTGGTTAGGACACTCCACTGGCCAGTAATCATGTGTGCATCTGCTTTTTGACTTTGACAGGGAGGAGGAACAGTTACCCCTTCATTCTGTTCTCCTCAAGGACCTTAAGAAGTGCTGAAAAGCACGTGCGAGGGTGCAAACTGGCACACAGACGAGAAAGGGAAAAGACATGTCAAAACTAAGAAGGGACAAGCAGGCAGAGATAAAGAAGAGCAAAAAATAAGAAAGACTTCATTAGACACAAAATAGAGATATTGGGTCTGGCATGTAGCATGCACTGCAAAGTGCTGCTGCAGAATGGTGTGCTTTTTCAAGAGGGAGGCAATGAAGACCAACCCTATAACATTTGAACCTTTTTTTATTTTCTTTTTTTGGTATCACCTTATCTGCATTTGGGCTTCAACATGACTGAAAGGACCAAAGAGTGCAGGAGTTTAAATCTTCTAAATGGAAAAAAGCCTTAATACAAGCAAGGTAAGGTTTTTCCCTGCTAGGTAACCTAAAATTTCACTCAATCATTCAAGCAGAAACTTGCATAATTATTAAACTGATTTTTACCAACACTTCCCATCTTGCAGCTGATGTCTCCACTCATACACTCTTTCAGGAATGCCGCTCTCAAGTGACAGAAGTTCACAGGAATGAAGGAGGCAATTTTACGGAACATCTCACCAGAAATCTAGAAACAGCGCTTCTGTCTTAATGTGCCAGTCCTGATGGCACTGAAGGCCACAGTGTGACAACCAAAAACCACAGATGTTTGACAATGGCAGTGAGAGGTGGAGTGCAAACAGAAGAACTATAATTAGAAGTTCTGCTTCATCTAGATGGTCAGTATAGCGCCGTGCTCCCAGTGTTCTTCATAAAGTTACTGGTCACACTTAAAACCCTTCTTCAATCAGCTTCACTGTCTAATGAGGTTTTTTGGGTTGGCTATTTATCTTCTTAGTTGGACGGTCAGAAGATTTGCATTTACTATAAACCAGCGTTTATGTCCGACTATTTTCATGGACCGGCCTTTAAGGTGTTGCAGATAAATACAACAAAATAAAACCAGTACCAGTACCAACAAAAAAAAAATGTAATCATAACACAGGAAAAGACCCAGGGAAACCGAGTTAACGATAAAAACGATAAAAAATAACGAGAAAACCAATAAAAACCCCGAAAAACATAAATTTCATGTCCAATCCTCAACTCTGGCAGCCCGGTACCAACTCGCAGAAAGGTATCGGTCCGTGACGGGTGTGGGACCTCTGCTATAAACCAAAGAAAAATTGTGCCTGTATTTGAGCCTGAGCCTGTAATGACAAAGTCAAATGTTTTACTTAACCTTTGTACTGTGTTCATATTTTTGTTATTAAGCCAATGTTAGCAGGTCTGATGGACCCAAATAATTGTGTTATTAAATCAAACATCATTACTTTACTTTTAAAGGCTAGCAATACCTTAGCAGGTAGAGCAGGTCCCCTACTAATCAGAAAGTTGGTGGTTCAACCCCTGGCTGCTACAGCCATGCCTCAGTATCCTCGGGGAAGATACTGAACCCAAAGTTGCTCTCTGTTCAGTGCATGAGTGTGTCTGAATTTTAGATAGAAAGCACTTAAGCAAAGAAATAAAGTGCTTGGATGAATGATGTTGTTTAAAGCACTTTGAGTGCTCAAGTGCAGCCGAAGTGTTACTGGTTTTTCGAACAAAATATATTTTAAAGAAATATAAGTGATAACAGAGGTATGGGTGGAGAAAAAAAAGTTTTTTTCCCAAAAAATATAAATGAAGCAAGGTTTCAGATCATTACTAATAAAACTAATATTACTTCTTTGATGTGAATTAGAAATGGACCCTAATTATGTCAGTGTATACAACTCAGCTACATTGAACAAATAAGACTATTTGGGCCAATCTTCACATTTCCTATTTCTCTTTATGCATATTTACCTAACATATTTTAAGGTGGTGGAGAAGTGATGGTAATTGACTTTATTTATTAAGGAAAAAAGCTAAAAGTATCTGGTCCTATATGAAAAAGTAATTGTTTACTGTTGGTGCAGTGGGGGAGCAGTGGGCCAGAGGCTTTGAGGCAGAGCTCTCAGGAGTGAGCATGAAGTTCAGATCCTTTGGATTTGCATGGAAAAGCTGTTCCACATCCTTTATATAGTACATATGACTGTAAACGGCAACCAAAAAAGTAAAGGGATTATTTTTCAAGCTATTAACTCGTGTTCACACATTGGCTAGGACGGTAACTTAATAGATTAAAAATATTAATAATAATTCAGTTGCTGTATTTTTAATCACATCAGGCCATTCTGAATGGCATAGCAAAAAGTATTTTGAGTGGTATTTAAACTAATTAAAGATATCAACACTACAGCAATAATTGTTACTTAATTTATTACAAGAGTGAATATAGAGAAAAAATGTATTTGATGGGAATCGAGGACCAGTTCCTGCAGAGAACCTGTTCCTTGGAAATGTACCAGTTCTACTTGCACTTGTGCTACTATCAGCTGATTTCAGTGGACGTGCTGGAGGAGGAAAGTAGTGGCACAGTCTACAGCATGGATATTTACAACACTTTAAATATTTGTTTTTATTGCACAAAATGACAACACTGCAATGGTAAAGTGAAAACTCAACCCAGAACAGAAACTGCATTATGTTGCTAACATAACTTTTGCTCTTTGCAATCATCTGCACAGACAGCATGCTAATGCTAAGCTAGCTAAGAACCCAGAGTGATGTTAGAGCTGAGTGAATGCCGACCCCAGCCCAACAGCCAGACGCTGAACTTCAACATGTAACAAACTGATGAGCAGTCAATGTTTCTACATGATCACGTTTCTAAAGTAGAATCACTGTCGCAATCGCTTTGAAGTCCCTTTATGCTGGTTTTTATCTTAGCTGTGTGTTCACACCTACTTACTGAGAGAAAGATTCTGTATGTGTGTCCTCAAAAGGCTAGGGATTTTTGTTTCTATACGTTTACATTATGAGACGATGCATTTCAGGTCATATTACAGAAATGCAGAAGTAATGTAACAAACAGTGTAACAGATAACCTCCTTTGAGTAATTAAGTAAGGTACTGCATTACTTTAAATAAAAGTGTTCTGTGTCGTATTTGTAATTCATTACTTTTTCTGAGTAACCACCCCAACACTGATCACAACAAAGAGAGGAAATACCTCCAGCATGTACAGACATTCGACTACACAGCATAATTTAATGAATGTAATCTCTTTGATATGCTGCTTAGTGATGGTTGTAACTCTCAAAGCAGAGCCAACGAGAACCCAATGAGAATCAGTAAAACAATCCATAAAGAATAGAATCAGTAACTGATGTTGATAATAGAATCAGAATCGCTAAATTCTTATCAATTCCCTTCCCTACTTATATCCTTCCTTATAAAGTCTGAACACCGAAGGCATCATCCAACTTCTAGTGACTGCATGTTTACATACGAATGTTCAGTGTACTCACTTTTGCAGAAATTAGTCTTCTAACTTCCAGCATATTTTAGCCACATACCATAATAACACATAGCATGGTACTATTTTTAAAATAACCTGGGTTTCTTTGTATAAGACTGTTGTCATAACGACCTCCACCAATACTGGCTACACCTAAACTGCTCTATCTTTTTCCTTCTTAGTGGAAAAACAAAGGAAACACAGTAACATATTCAACACATTAAAAGTATTTCATTTTCAAACAGCTTGACCACTTTAATAAATGTTCTATCTAAGAAAATGTAACACAGTCAACTTCAGCGCATCCACTTTGTGAAGCTTAGTTTTAGCAATATATTCTGGAAAACTGGCATCCTTGTCAGCTGTCCCCTGTACAACACCACTGACTGTCTGACAACAGCGCTGATCGGAGCCGTGTGGTTCATGCTTGGTACAGAGACAGGATGTTAACAGACAGTAAAGGAGTAACAGACGGAGAGAAAGGAGGCTGAGTTAGGAGCCTGAGGCTTCTAAACACTGCTGGGAAAGAGGATGGAGAACCAAGACAGAATAAACGCAATGCTGATGAGACTGAACTTGGGGGGTGGGGGACAGGGGCTGCAGGACTGTATCTGATCTGTCTGTTACCACAGCAACAAGCATCTTCATATGCTGTCTGATTAAGTGAGTTGACGAGTGCTAGAACTGCCACATGAAGGCAAGAATATTGTCATCTGTGAAGCCCTGTGAGTGTTAACACTCAGCTTGGTTTGTGTGCAGGAGTTTGTCTGGTATTCTTTTCTAGAAGCACAGCAAATCTGTGACACTGCTTGTACAGGAGGGGACGCAGTGCTCTGCTCAGCGACAACTTTTTCAAGTCAAGTTCTTACAAAAGAGCCACAGTGTAAACAGTCAGAAACCACAAATACTGTCAGTTGAACCACAACATTAACATTAATCCTGGTACAGCTTTACATTTTAACTCTTTTAAAGGGCTGAATTAAAAATCACTTTAGACAAGTAGAAATCTTGAACATCTTCTCTTTCTCAAATGTGAGGATTTGCAGGGTTTTTTCTATTACATCTTTGTAACACAGAAGGATATGTATGGCTTCTGGACTGTTGCCTAGGTGAAACTAGTAGTCTAAAGATTCATATCAGGTCTGCAAATTCTGACTGATTTGTTAGACTATCCTCTCATGAATTATAGCAGAACTGTATTTTAGCGATGCTCTATGGCTACTATAGGGAGCAGAAAGTGCTGTCCAATCAAATTTTTTTACCCTGAAATCTTCATGTTCATTACATATTATTTGAGATGTAATGTCTATTGCCTGGTACATTTGATATATGTATTAACTGGCTACTTGACCAAAAACCTGATTCAGCAATATTATCAAGTTGCTTACTGAGTTGCTTATAATTAGCAAAACCCTATGCAACCTTCAGCAGTGTTTATCTTTTGAAGTGTTCAGTGCCAGCCTTACGTTTCCCTCCTATTAGATTTTTTTTTTCCCTGCAGGGAAACCCTACTCCACCATTAGGCTAAGCACTGCTAAATCCAATTTAGTTGACTAAAACTAGACTAAAAATAAAAAAATTTAGATGATTAAATTATTAAATTATGATTAAACCTAAATAACATGTTAGCAAACACACTCTTAAAACTAAATGAACACTCGTGTCCAAATTAACAATGTTGTTGAAAGAGAGCTAGCATTAGAAAGAAAAGGAGCTTCTGTGAATTATCATTGTAACAAATAGGTTTTCTCTTACTGGTCATCTTGGCCAACATGTTTAATGTAGAATAGTTAAAGTGCAATGTCAGAGCGTTTTCATTAATTCCATCAGCACGTGAGGAAAGAAAACCCTGATAACCGACAGACGGCTTCAGCTCCTACAGTCTCTGCTTTAATAAAACAAGCAAGTTGATCTGCTGCAGGCTCAGCCAGCACTTTCAAACTAGTTGAGAAGGTGAGAAATCACTTGGTTGAATAAATTTACAAAGTTTAACCAGCTGTCTTTACTAATAGTACAGCTTCACATTATCTTTCAGCTGTGATTTGATTTATTTTTAATACATATAATAGCCTTCTTGTTAAATCAATGCATAGCCCTGTTTTTCTGAGTTTTTTAACATACAGATGAGGTAGGATGTTAAATATGACAGCTGGGATTGGCCCTGCCCCACCTGTAACCCTGATAAGGATAAGTGGAAGAGAATGCATGGATATGTTTAGATAGTTGTTGTTAAATAATTATAGATCAGTGCATAAATGTGTATATATATTAATGTAACAAGGGACTGCATATGTATATATTAGGCTGTAACCAGAACAAAACTATATCATGAAGTAATTAGAAGTAGGAATTAATAAGAGTACGCATCCTGGATGAATCACTTTTAATGATTTTCTTTTAACTGTGAAGCAGATATCTTTAATGACTAAAAAACAAGAATTGGTGCATAAGATAACATTTATTTTGGATTTTTTTTTATTAACACATGATCAAAAGGACAAATACTGCCTCAAATACATACACACACCCACACTAACATCTGGTTAAATGTCACCTTAACCAGATGTTTTTGGTAGCCATCAACAAGCTTCTTGCTGGATTTCATACTATGTGCCTCAGCATCCACAGACCCTGTTTTGTGATTTTACGAGGCCTTCCAATTTGTTATAGTACCTCTACCAAATGACTGTGGAATATTTAGTAGCAAGGACATTTCATGACTGGACTTGTTGCACAGGTCACATCCTATCACAGTATCATGCTGGAGTTCACTGAGCTCCTGAGAGCGACCTATGCCTATTATTGGTATATTTATGGGGACAATATGATCTTTTCTTCTATGAAATAACCAAATAGAATGACTGACTGTACCTTTAACCTCCTAGGACCTGGCGTCTACATATGTGGACATCACATTTTGGGTTGCCTAGACCAAAATACTCAATTTTGCTCTACAAGGGCCTGATATCCACTTACGAGGACATTACACTGCCACTGTTCTATCGAAATTTAAAACAAATGTCCTCTGATGTGGATCTCATTTCTAAGAAACAAAAATCAGGTTAAAAAAAAGCACCTTATTCTTTGTTTTTACATTCATCAGGTCCCAATCAGCCCAAATAGCAAAGAGAAATTAAAAATGCATGCCTTGAAAGAGTTCGGGTCTTAGGAGGTTAGAATAAAAGATTTAAAATTGATATCTTCAAAGTGGCTTATTTACAATAGTACTATACTTTATTAGGTTTACTTCTAACCCTTGTGTTGCATTAAAGATGTAGCACATGCAGCCTATTCACAGAATCTACATTATTAGGCATTTCAGCATCTGTTGTGCAAACACTCTTTTATGTGTTCAGTGCATCCACGGGCTAAGAAATAATAATGTAAAAGGCTTATCAATTTGCATTCATTATTTTGTGTCTTTGAGGGTTGATCTATTCAGTTTGTTTCTATTTCTGCTCAGTTTGTTTTTCCATTTCGTCCATTTGTGTCTCATTGTATCTCTGTAGTTTTGTCATAGTTGTTTTGACTACATTGTGTCTATTTTCATTTTTTTATGTGAGTCTTAGTTCCAGTTTGCTTTGCCTGTCTTTATGGTAGTTTTTTATATGTCTTTGTGTTAAGTGTGCATCCCTTTAGAAATGTTTTTCATATTTGTATATATATTTATGTTCAACTTGTTTCTTTTATTTCTGAGACATAAAGCAAAGCAGAATCATTTTTGTTACTCTGTCTGCCTTTGAGTTTGCTTTGTGAATGTCGTGACAGTCATTTGTATCAATTTGTGTTAAGTGTGCATCTTTCTTCAGCTCAAGAACAATTTGAAATCTTGGATTTCCATCGACTAGTGTAGTGCAACTCCTTCAAAGACTGTCAAAAAGTCTATATAAGAAGGTAATAATATATCACACATACACAACAAAGGTATGACTTTGTTCTACTTGTACTGTCTATTCAGTTATTGTTTCACACTGACTTTACACTGAACTGTCTGAATAATGCATGATGTCAGATGCTTCTTACCGTTGACAGTTAGATGCACCCAGCTGCCGTTGTGGAAGGTGTCATACTGCTGCTCCAACATCAGCACCTTACACTCATACCAGCCCTGGTCGTCTGAACGCACATCCTCTATCCGCAGGGAGGACTTGCCATGCAGACTGGCCCGGCCTGGCCAAGAGGCGAAGCAGGAAGGGGACACGGAGGAGAGAAGGATGGTTGGATTGAATTTCAAAAGGAAAATGAAGGAAAGGAAAGAAGGTGAGAGGTGAATGAAGAGAAGAGAGAAGAGGAACACCGAATGAATGTTAAAGCAACATCAGCCTTTGAACAACTCGGATATAAATATGCAGGGATCACATAGTGCTGACACTGACGTTCTCTAGACTTTAGTTTAGAGCCATTTCTAAACAAAGATACTACAGCACTGTTAATCTGCAAAATAACATGGAAGCAGAGCAACAAGTGCAATAGCTGTGTCTATCACTTACAGACAGAGCTAAAATTGTTGCTCCCACTAAATTGCCAGTTTTCAGCCAGTTACCAGATGTTGGGAGTCACCTCCTTCTCCTGGATCTGCACTGTGATTTGAGTGTCACAAAGACATACACTTTCTTCACAAATATTTTGACTTGTACGGTTTCCAAATGTTTTGACAGCTGAAATATTTTAATTTGCTTACAAACTGTTAGGCAAGTTTTGAAAATGTAAAATAGATCAAATTTTAGTCTGTGTGACATTTTCACACACTTTCCAAAATCATCCCAAGCAGGTATTCATTCATTCATTTATTCATTTCAATCTCTCTCTTTTTAGGGGTCACCTTTAGGGTCACAACCGCAGCAGAGCCCTGCCTCCATCTCAGCCTGTCCCTAGCATCCGCCTCTGGCACCCAGCACTCTTCATATCCATCTTCTGTAATGGTCCTGGGTTTTGAGTTTGCTTAGTCTTTTGTTCATTTCTTGCAGGTTATTAAGATACTAATCTTTAGTTTGGAGAGTCTTTGAGTTTTGTTATGTTTCTAATTCGTAGTTCTTGTTTAATTTTGTGTCCACTCTGTCTTAGGCTCTCCTTGCTGTGTCCTCCCCTACATCCCCGGTGTGTTGTCTATAATGACACTCTCTTTCTCTTCCCCTCTTGCTCTCCCTCTCTCTCTTACTTGTCCCTCGCTCTCCAGCTCATTCTCTGTTGTCTCAGCTTCCTGGTTCTCTCTATCTTTCAGCTTTGTCATGTCCGTCTGCCATGTGTGTGCTATTATATTCCCACGTCAAGCTGTGTGTCTGAGTCAGCATCTCTTTTTCCTACTTCCTGTTTTGTTCTGACAGTCACGTGTCCTGTGTGCATGATGTTCAGTTTTGCTTCCCCTGTCTCGTCAGTTAGATTATGTCCAGCTGTGTTCCCCAAGTGTTTCCTCTCTGCCCTGATTCACTGTGTGTATTTATTGTCTGCATTTCCTTCTGTTCCTCGTCATGATCTTTCTCAGTGCTGTGTGTTCTGCCAGCCTAGTGTCTTATCAGTTTTAGTCTTGTTATCTGTAAACCCACCAATAAAGCTGCCTTCAAGTTTAGTTCTGCCTCAGTCCTGCATTTTGGGTCCTATCCTGCCTGCCTTACAGCGCGTCATGACACCTTCACTACATTCATGAATCTTCTCTGTGGCCTTTCTCTGTTCCTCCTGCCTGGTCTCTCCATATTCAACAACCTTTGTCCAATATATCCACTACTTCTCTTCTGCACACATCCAAACCAACTCCACCTTGGCTCTCTAACTTTGTCATCAGATCGCCCAGCTTGAGCTGTCCTTTTTATGTACTCATTTCTAATCCTGTCAACCCCGCTCAATCCCAATCCCAATCTTAGCATCTTCAGCTCTGCTGCCTCCAGCTACACCTTCGGTCTTTTTGTTAATACCACTGTCAGTGGTACTTCAGAGCAGGTCTCAATACCATCTTGTAACTCTTCCATTTCACTTGTGCTGCTATTTAATCTCATCTACTATATAGCTTTAAACTCAAATACCTCTACTCCTTGCATACCTCTTAGCTCTTGCAACTCTCTGCCTGTCATTTACATAAATGTTTCACTCAAATAAAATAAGTTACAGTAGCACTGTCCAATCCAAGCTCTCTTCATCTATTTCACCCTTTTGAAAGACATTTAAAATAGCCCATTCTCTGATAGGATTCGTCATTATCTCATTACGCTTCAACCTTAGCACAGTGGTATGGTGTTTAGCACTGTCACCCCACAATGAGAAGGTCCTGGGTTCAAATCTAGTCTGGGGTCTTTGTTTGTAGACTTTTGTTTATGTTCTCTTTTTGTCTGTGTGTGTTCTCTCTGGGTACTCTGGTGTTTTCCCACAGTCCAAAGACATGCATGGGGTTAGGTTTATTGATGGTACTAAGTTGCCCATAAAATAGCTGTCTATCTCTCAGTGTTAGCCCTGTTACAGACTGGCATCCTATCCAGCCTGCCTCTCGCCCTATCACAGCTGGCATAGGCTCCAGTCTGGACCCAGATGCAGGAGATAGGGAATTAATTTAAAACTCAGCTTCAATGCTCGTAACTTGCACGGAAACAAAACAGTCCAGAACATTTGCATTTGCAACATTTGTTTTTCTTTGAGGAATATCAAAGATTGTGGCACAGTTAGATTAGCATGATTATGATGCTTTTTGTGCACTCTTTGGCACTGTGTCATGTGTAGAATTATTATTAACAGGTCACGGTGCTAAATATTTTGGTAATTTTTAGAGATGTACAAAATGTAGATTTGTCCTGCCAATTAAAGTGAGTTACAAACTACTTAATAATTTCTAGTAATTAATAATGAATACAGCAATTTGGGGATAAATCAAACCCAGTGTGAGCTGTCATTTTCAAAAAGATCCTCATTAAAAAATTCATATTTAGATGTTTTTAAACTGCTACCAAAATTTTTAAAGCAGAACAGAAATGAGGTTAATTAAGCAAGATTAATGCAATTAAAATTCAGTTTACTCTATGTGCCTATATAGTCCAAGGTCTACTTTCATGTTAACTAAAGTAACCAAAGTGAATTATATCAGATATACTATGCACCATTCTTTCATTAGTATTTACAGTCTGGAACATTTACAACCCCCTGACAGTAAGATATGACTAACATCACATACATTTTTTTTACACTTGTGGAACACAAAAATAAAAGGTAAACTGTACCAAAAAAGAGGAAAGTTGGGTGAGGTGATTTATGCCATGGCAATGAGGCTTAATGGTCTCATTTAGAAAAATTATCTGGTTATTCTGTTGCAATTTATATCCTACATATATTGTATTCTTAAATGCATTATACTCAGGTCAGGCACATTCACCACAGTGTCAACCACTTCCCTGATTTTTCTTGAGTTTGTCAGATACAACATCCTTAATTTTCACTACATGCATAGAAATGTCATTTCAGACTCATGGTTAAAGTATAAAGCATGCACAGGACATCCGGCTGACTACACTAGAAGACGTTTACCAGAGTCCCTACTGTAAAACACTTTGTTCATTCAAAAGAGAATAATGGTGCCATACAGACAGCCTTACTGTGGCTGAAGCATGTTTTTATCAGAGCCATCTTTATGCCAGGATTTTACATTTGATGCATGGATGATGTCATCAACATGCAATCCTGCTCTGGCAGATTGTCTTCTGAAACAGTAACGAGGAACTCCATGCCTCCACAGGGCCATGGTTTGCTGTAGTAGACCCAGTCCCTGCATATTTAAGCAGCAAACCATGTATAAAAGTACTTCTGATTATTTTAAGGCAGAATTGTCTAATTAGGTTTTGCTCTCTTATGGCCTGGGAAGCAGTGATGGAGTGAGAGAGGAAGTGGAATTTTCCTGTGAAATCTTTTAATTCCAGCCTGGTTGCCTCTCAGGCAAAAATAGTCTGAGGGAGAACCCAAAGTGGCAATCCGGTATAACCCGTGAAGGTAAATCACATGTCAAAAACCAAGAGGAACAATATTTCTGTAGTTAACAGGAAAAACAGGGTTAGCAGGTAAATTCCAGGTTACTCTATTGGACATTGTTTTTAATGAATTTACATTTTTGAGGATTTTAATATGAAATAGAAAGATGGGTTATTTCTTTCTTCTTAACGTCCTAGCAAAGTTACACTGAAAACATTGTCGTTCCCTCACTCCTCCTATATATGTTAATCAATCTGCAATACGCTTACAATATAAACTGGCACAAGGATTATCAGCTTTTATCTATATAGATTTTAGAAGTTAGTAAGCTTTTATAACACTTACAAATCCTTACAGATTATATATGTGTAGTGACTGGTTTCAAAATAAAATATCAAATGCTAGAAAATGGCACAGCAGAAAAATTTCAAGACGATAGCTGGGACATGCTTTTCAGTTATAAAAGTTTGACTCATGAAGCTATATTAAAACAAACCAATACAAACTTGATGTTAGCTAAGTTTCCAACACCAGTGACATATGAGTTAGTCAACTTTACCAGATTCATGAGTCGCAAATACCAACCATGGACAAGCCATGAAAATCAGCTCTGGTGGTGTTTTGGTGCCAGTTGTACAGTAGCATGTACAACTGGCAGTGGATAAAATAGCAAAGAAGGAGGACAACCTCCAAAGTCAACTTCACCCAAGTTCATTGTTAGTATAGCACCCACCTTCAACCAATATCAGAGATCGAGATTTTATTTGACCCCCATTTTTTTTATTTGAGAATATACATATTCTAAAAATTAAAGAGACCTGTGGTGGTAGATTTACTGCTAAAGGACAGTAGTTCATTTATATTGCTGCCATAATAATCTCAACAGGTGACAAGAGGAAGATTTTACTGAGGTCATACAGAAACCAGAGTCATTTGTATTCCTGATTTATTCCAACATACCTTGAAGCATTACTACACACTCAAATGAAGAGTCACTAGAGGATTTTGGTGGCATTTAAAAGAACACTGTGCTCTCTCTGGCCATGTTTTCTATCCACAATCCACTAACTGTTTTCAGTAGCAGTTATGTCATTTTCACACACACTACTCACTGTGGGTTTCCTCATAAAAGCCATAAATTTCAAGAGACATTCCAGAAAGCTGCAATTAAGCATTTCAAACAGTTTCTTAAAGCCAGAAACAAGTACTACACCTGTGCAAGCTAACATGACAACAAGAGCTAGATAACACAGCAAACAAAGGAAACCTTTGAACCCTTGACCTTTAGAATGGGACTGACCTGGATCATCTATGCTGTGAGGGCATAAGTAGACACATTTTTCTGAAATGTTTCCATTTGTCCGCCTTATAATGAATGGTGCCTCCAAATCAATACAGAGTTTCTCTGCATTCTTTCCCCGCATTGCTTCTCTCTAGCTCTTTGTACTTATGTGATAAAGTTACTAAAAACTACTGCAACTTTAAAAGAAGCAGGCTTTAAATACAGATTGTTCTCAGTGTGCAGTGAAAATGTAGTTATTGAACTTTGTTATAAATGCACTGACTCGTTTAGCGTGGCTAACAACAGCACGAAGACAGCACTATTTTTAAGAGTGTCGCTGACCACAACAACATGTTGTCTACAGCTCACCATTGAGATTCAAATCAATGTTAAATCATCTTATGGGCACATAGTAAATAGAGTAAAAACAGCCTAAACTACACCCACAATAATGCAATGAACGTATAAAAAAGGAATGTTTTGAAGGCAGCAAAAGCAGCAGCCAGCAGGACTTTGATTCATTGTAATAATGACAGAGGTCCAGCTGTTCCTCCAATCCTATCTTATTAACTCAATCTATTCCTACTTCTTGTCTCTTTTATCAGCTTCATACAATCACCACATGGCAGTCTATCACAGTCCAGTCATGATGATTGGCATTAACTTTGATAACATTAGAGGACTTGCCTTGGGTCCACATTTTCAACTTGGTATGAGGTCGCTTTTGGTACTGCAAGATCCCTTGTTACCACTGCAGGTGTAAAAATCAATATTACGTCATATCTGTCCATTAAATGCAAGAATAGAGCCTTCAACGGAAAATCTTTGAGAAAAAAAAACCACGTTGATCTTTTTTCTACTGTTATTTCTGTCCAGATCCTCTTGACAATTTGAGAGATTTTAACCCAACTTTCTATCATTTCTATGGTACACGGACACTGAACAAACCTCTGTTTGTTTCTACTATCACCAGACACTCGTACTATATCAGTCAATGCGAGCCTGCCAGGTTGGCCAGGACAACCAGTTCAGTTCTCTCTGTTACCTACATAGAAGACGACGAGAATCTATGGAAGCATTTTAAATACTAAAAAAGGAATGAATTTTAAAAAATGCATAATTTTCTTTTTTTTTAACTCAAGTTACCTTAACTTAAATAAACTGGAATAATGGGCTAACTTGACACTCTTATCCTATATATAGGATATAGATATAGAGGGAGAGAAAGAGAGAGATAATAAACTAATTATTATTTGTGGTTTGTTAAATGATCTTTCAGTTAGCTTATTGATCTTTCATCCATATCTCCATCATCCATATAGAAAGGTTCCCATCTGTACCGGAAACATTCTACAAAACTTTGACCGATGATAGCTCGGGGGTTCGGGGGTTAGCGCTGTACCCTCACAACAAGAAGGTCCTTGATTCAATTCCACCAGCTCAATGAGGTCTTTTTGTATGAAGTTTGCATGTTCGTCCTGTGAATGCATGTGTTCTCTCTGGATACTCTGGCTTCCTCCGACAGTCAAAGACATACTTGCTAGGTTACATCATGATTCTAAATTGGCTTTAGGCATGAATCGTTGTCTGTCTCTATGTGTTAGCTCTGTGACAGACTGGGGATATGTTCAGGGTGTGCTTTGCCTCTTGCCTTGTCTCAGCTTAGATAGGCTCCAGCCCCACGGTTACCCTGATAAGTAGAAGAAAGTGGACAAATGCATGCATGGAAACATTCTCATGGGAAAATGATTTAGAGATCATCCATGAGAAGATTGTAATTTGTAACCACTTCCTTGTATTTCTTTATTGTTCTCTCTACCTAGTTTAATCTGCAATTTCTATTGCATAATTGTCGTTATATGTCCATATATTTAATTCTGAAGATCTACAGGAAAAAACATTCTATCACTCAATTTTTTCCTTTGTTTTAGTACATAAAAAGAAACTAGTGCAATGCTTGTTTCAGAAGGCAGGACAGAGGGACGTGTAGGAAAGAGTGCCCCTGGGATCAGCTAAATGTAATAACCATTTAGCAACTGTCCCAATCTAAAAAGGGAACAATGTAAGCCTCTGTATGTCTGACGCTTTGGCCATGACATTTAACTACTGTCTAATAACAAACACAATAAGCAATTGATGTCAGCCTACATCATCATCATCAGTAAATCAACTTATCTCAGTGCCAGCCATATTGCTTAAAACACCTTTATTATGAAGCATATATAATAAAAAATATAGAACCTTTTAGCTGAAATTAATGTTTCGGTTTTTAACTGGACAGTCTATGAACATTTGTTTAACCACGCACAGCACACAAAGTCCCCACATCACTGCCCCCCACACCCCTCCCTAACAACTCAAATCCTCAAGCAGCATTAAAGGCAGGGAAGTTTACATAGCATTTTGTTCTATTTATATTAAAGATGGATGCTAAATCTGTTCAAAGTCCTCCAGTCTGTCACTGAGGATGTATTGAATTCTCTCACTGTTGCTATCCTGATGTTAAAAATTGGAACATCCTTTTTTCCCAGAAGAAAAGAATAAGGTTTTTTGCACAGAGGAGGTTATAGGACAGGAGGTGATGCTCAGAAGAGGATTCAGTCGTATTTGGCTTTTAAAATCTTTGAAATCAAGGAAACTTTTCCCAGTCAAAAGTACTTACATTTGGCACATGTGATGCAGCAATGAAACAGATTTGCCTCTTTATTTATCACATATAGATGATTCTGTTTAACTTCACTTTTAAATAGCCTTTTAAAATGTTGAACTTTAACTTTAATCACATCTTAACATAATCTAATCCCCTTTCTCTTCCCAGCTCTCTTTCTCAGTCTTTTTGAGACCATCCATATTTATCTGTCTCACTGCGTTTTCTAAATTATGAAGCTATGGCTTTACTGAGTGTCTGACCTTCAGATGTCTATAGAAATCTGGCTTTGGCAAGCTGTTTTTCTCTTGAAGCTGCATGATGATTGCAAACACACCTTAGTTATACAGGCTCCATCCATCACTGAAGGTTTAAAAGGATTTGCTCATTTCAAAAGTGAAAATAGCACCCAGAGCTTAATCAGTTTGCCTCCAAACCTCCAAACCAATAAACTACTGATGACTGGGTTGTAACTGTAGTATGATTTTTGAGACGAATAGGAAACATTGCAATAGAGCCAAGAGAGTGTGATTGCCAATCCTTTCTCTTTGTGTCCAACCAGTTGGTGAACTGTCTTTTCTAGCCAGTAGGAGATACTTGTTAACTTATAACACACAAAGTCTCGTAGAGCCAGCCTTACACTTGTTTTGCACTTACACAGGCGACTCTTTTATATCCTTTGAGTTATGTAATTCCAAATAAATGGAAGAATTACAAAATTCAACTAAGATAAATGGGTAAGTTTTGAAAGAGGTATAGCAATTGAGGGAGTCAAATCATTTTAACTGTAATTAATCTACCAATTAAGGAAATTGGGAGTGTTATGTAGAATTCATTCCACTTTGGTCTTGAACCTCTCCAATACTGCACCAGAATTTTAATCTCTGGCTCTCTTCTATAGTGTCTTTTATCCTGCGTTTCTCCCATCAACCCCAATCTGTTGAGGCAGATAGCTGTCCATCCCTGAGCCAGGTTCTGCTGGAGGTTTCTTCCTGTTATTAGTGTGTTTTTCCTTCCCACTGTTGCCAAGTATTTGCTCAGAGGGGGTCATTTGATTGTTAGGGTTTTCTATGTATTACAGTATAAATATATTCAATATATGTTGCTTTGAGGCGATTGCTGTAGTGATTTGTCGACATATAAATAAAAATGAATTGTATTACCGTGACTGTATAACATAATGTCTTAGGTGTACCAAACCTTTTGGCCAAAGGCTTGGATAACAGGGTCGAAAAAGAACAAATGACTGCACAGATGCTTCTACTAAAAGACTTTTTACTGATAGTTTTTTACCGGCCACTTCGGCGCCTTGTCTAGGTAGCATACCCTAAAGCTCCAGTAAAGTTAACTTCATACAAGACACTGTGTCACCTGACGAAGGGAGATATCATACAAGGGTGGAACAATAAATTGGCAGGTAATAACCCCAATGGAGTACTATGTCATATTCTTTATTATAATCCTCATTTCTGTTTTAATCCTGAGTTTTGTTTTTTTGTTATCTAAATGTTTGTTCCTTTTTCCCCCTGTGTGTTTCCCCTTTTTATATGCTGTTTTTCTTGTCTGTGTGTGCTTATTCTTGATCTCTCTTTAATTACCCCTCTTCTGTTTAATTTTGAAGTAGATAGTTAAGGATCTCGCAGTGTTTTTACTTTTATCCTTTGTTCTTTTTCCTGCCTTCATTTTCATGTTAATGAGTTAATTGAGTTCACCTGTGACTTATTATTATACAGCTCCTCCTCAGTATTTTTCATGACATCTTCGTGCACTGCTTTTTAAAATTTATCAGTACTTATTAAAGTCTTTTTGTTTGACTTTCGTTTGGCGATCTTGGGTATATGTGGGTCACTTTAAGAACTTTACTGCCATTTGGAGTACTGCATATTCCACTTAAATACAGGGTGGCTGTAGCTCGGGAGGTAGAGCAGGTCATCTACTGATCAAAAGGTTAGTGGTTCAATCCCTGGCTCCCCCAGTCTGCATGCCAAGTATCCTTAAGCAAGATGCTCTCCAGTGTATCCATTGGAGTGTGGATGTTAGTTAGTACGCACTTAAAAGCATAGAAGGAAGTGAATGTAGCATGTTGTATAAAGTGGTTTGCACGCAAGAAGAATATACAGTAGACGTAGTTTATAATTTGGAAACAAAGTTTCCATTATATGCTCAGTGCATATTCATACTTCACGCTTAATTTAAGTAGTAAAATTAAAGAGACATGACAAAGGTTAAAGTATTATCTAGTAAGATGGAGTATTTAGGTGTGTGGGATACATATTTAATCAAATTTCAGAATGTATGATACCCGTCTCATTAGTGTGAACTAGCACACCAAAATGCTTCTGGCTGCTCAGCTAATAAAGGTGATTACACACTTATACAAATCCCCAGTCTTCACTTGTGTATATATTGTTAGTTACTTGCAAATTATGAAAGTTGAACTCCATCTGGATAAAGACACGACTGGAAAGAAATCAGTAGCTGCATATTCACCTCAGTGTACTATCGTGTTAAAAACAAAACCGTGTGAATTGTTGCTATCTTCAAGACCGTTATTCACATTGATATCCTAATGGGACGCCTTTTTTTTCTTTTTAGAAGAGCTGGTGAGAAGGTTATAAAATGTTACAAATGTATGTCTAACCACAGTTTTCTAAACTCAGCAGTCTGAAAGGTGCTCAGTGATCTAATCAGTTAAGACAAAGTGTATGAGGATACAGGAAGATTACACAAAGCTTCTGTACATTTACTACAATCTTCAAGTCAATCTTACTTTTTTTCCTCCTGCAGCCTGAGACGGGTAGAAAAAGGAATGCCATAAAGACCCTTTAACAAGAAACCTTTCACTGTATCTGATGCAGATGTGTCAACTTGTATCTACTATGTTAATTGTTTGTCATTATATTAAACATGTTTTTAATCGATATGACTGTTTTTCACATACATTGTTAGTACTAAATATCAACATGAATTATAGTTTTCAGGTTATTGAACATTGTTGAAGACACTCATGCACGCTCTACTGTGGACACAGGGGGACAAAGGGCTCTGTGGAGTGTAACATACTTGTGGTAACAACTACATGTGAATAGCACAGGTCTGCAACCAAAACACTGCATCGGATTTTTTGACTGTTTCTTTTAGAGTTTTACTCGAAAAAAATATTTGTAAAATTCCATCACGTCAGATTTTCTTGCAAAACTCATGTTTTTAGTTTAAGTAAGTGTACATTTTAAACTGAAATCTGGTATCCTATACTTGAGTCAAAAAACCATATCCAAGCGAAAAGAGGAGAGAAGAAAAGTTTTCACAGACAAAAAGAGTGAACATGTCGTGTTCACTATATCATGAAGGAATCATTTTTTGTTTCTTTGTTCAATTGTAAGAAAAATTATGCATGGTTAACTGTAATAAAATATTTATTTGTTTCATCACTGTTGTGCTTTTTTGACGTAAACTCCTCATGTTTTGCAAAAAACTGCATGTGATGGAGGTAAAAGGAGATTTTTGGATTCAGCACTCGAGAAAATATAAAAATGTAAATTTAGCATCCGTTAAATTTGGTTAGAAAGTCTGGAGAGTTGTGGTTGAAAAGTTTTAGAAAACTTGCAATAATACAAGTGTTTACTTGACATGTTGCAAAGCTTCATTCTAAACTCACCGTTTTAATGAGTTAATTTCACATTACACAGAAATTTCAATTTGGAATAATCAGGTAGTCTAAATGAAAGAAACCACTGCGATTTTAGCTAACGTCAGCACTAACTGCCTCCTTTCCTAATTAGTTTACACATTGCTCAGATCGAAATGTCAATTTTTTTCTCATGCAGCCTACGTACAACTGTCTGTGTTCTAGAACAAAACACTGAGCTGACTTTATGAGATAACTCTCACCACCACTATCTAAAAAAAGTGGAAATCTATTTATATTTCCCAAAATATTCATGGCTGCCGACTCCTTCTCAGCCTGGAAAACTCCCATTAAATCATATAAGAAATAAATGGATGAATGATTTAAGTCAAACGAAGGGGGAATTATTTCTGCAATGTAATGATCAGAGGAATGAAATCAAACAAAAGCAAGGGAAAATCCCTCTCACCTCTCATTCAACTCATCTCTGTGGCCAAACATCAAACAAATGTAAACCCATTCAGGTGAGTGAAATCCTGGATTTAGCTTGGTGTCAACTTACTGATGTCTCAATTTCACTGTAATCACTATCTTACCAGCATATTCCGGGTCCACATGAGGAGGGTAGAAGCGAAAGTTGATGAAGAAAGGGATGGGCATTCCATACTTGAACCACTCCACCACATAGGGCTGGCCGTTCAAGGGATGGGAAACGTCGCATCCCAGGATGACGTTTTCTCCTGCACGTGCTGTCACAAACTGGGGCTCCTCTCGCACTCCGTGGGCACCTGTGGAAACAGTGTGTACAGGTAAGAATCCAGCTTACACATAGACAGAGTGGAAAGTTCCACTTTCAGTTTTTTACATTGCAGCCAGTGTTCTGCATTAGACCAGATTACAATACATTTAAGTTTCACACATTTCAGCAGAGTTTGCATGTTTTCCCTGTGTCTGCATGGGTACTACGGCCTCCTCCCACAGTCCAAGGAAATGCCCTTAGTGGAGTTGTGTTAACTGGTGCTTCTAAATTGTCCAAAGGTGTGAATGGTTGGCTATCCCTGTGTTAGCTCTGCAACACACTAGTGAACTGTCTAGGGTGTACCCTGCCTTTCTCCTTATTGATAAGTCCCAAGAATTGAATTGGATATTAATATGTCCATGTGGTAGCCGTTGGCATAAAAATCAACAAAGATTTCCACTCTTGTCTCTAAAACAACAGATCAGGCTGTATGTGTTTCAGTTGTTTAGTTATTGTAGCCTTTAGTATACCTTCTTGTTTTTGACTTAATTAAACACTCTTTTGAATCTCTGTCTTTAACTCCTCATACTTGCCCTGTAGCCAAATAAGGGAAAAAAAAGGTCATGGATATGTTGAGCTTTCTTCATACTACAGGCCCCAGATCATCTATAAAACACAGTCTACCTACAACAATCTAACAGCCCAAAACTTATTCAAGTGTTGCAGCTCAGGCAGCCAGGGCAGTTAGATGCTCAGTAGCTGTCAT
Organism: Oreochromis aureus; assembly: GCF_013358895.1. Taxonomy (NCBI): domain Eukaryota; kingdom Metazoa; phylum Chordata; class Actinopteri; order Cichliformes; family Cichlidae; genus Oreochromis; species Oreochromis aureus. The sequence continues at coordinate 4,671,737 of NC_052951.1, read as the reverse complement.
GGCTCTAGTAGCATCTATTAAATTTTAGTTTTTTCATTGCTATTAACACCGTTCCTTGATATAGTTGTTTATAGTAGTATTATTCTTTCCCATATGTTCTGTGCTTAACTCTAGTTTTCTGTTATTTTGACTGTACTGCCTTCCTGTGAATACTGTAAAACAATGGTCCTGTTTGGGTTCTAATACAAGTGTTACTTTTATTTAAAAAAAAAAAAAAATGTTGCTCCGCTCCATAATAGGCTAGTGATGATGCGTCTTAACCAGCTCCTTTGACTGATAAAGTTCTCAATCTGCAGGCTATCGTGACATCAGCCAGTTTGAAGTAAACAACAAAGGTGCCTGCTAAGCTCATTCCAGTGGTTTAACAGAAACGCCACAGCAGAGATGGTCGAGATTAGCAAGAAATATAGCAAAAAGCTGTTTAGAAACTGAGTTCCACCCAGGAAGTGAGTGTTTTTGTGTGATAACACAAACCTGGGCTTAGCTAAAAATTCCATCACTCGAGACGCCGGTGACAAATGCAATACACAACCGAGGCCACCAGGTTGATAACAGCAAGATTAACAGCGCTTTCAGACACATGAATGTGATTTATCTTGTGAGAATCTTTTTCAACTGACAGAATGTGAACAGACAAAAACATGAAAGAGGTGATGTGACAGTAATGTCTGTGATGCTCGATAATGCCCGGTCCTTTAAGGTTTTTCTTTAAGAATTCACTCTGTTCACTCAGGACCGAAGTAGTCCGAGTCAGTCTGTGTGTCTGTGGGCTAGGTGCTGAACGCTCACATCGATCCCAGGCTAATTACCATGTAGCTTGGTTTTATGAGCGGAAACCCGGTGTGGTAGCATTTTACCAGTCAATACAGCTAATCAGATGTACTCACTGCTCATTCCTCTGTGGCCAGTAAGGAAGCCAGGCAGGCAAATACAATCTACTGCACACAGATGATAGCCTGCTGCCTGTAGTGCTTCTAATTATTGAAATTAAACAGTGGAAGGCAATGTGAGCACATGGAACCAACAGGATTTTATCTACTACACCTACAAATAATCAAGGGACTCACTAGTGTTAGTATTGTATTCTGTAGAAAGACCTACTACAAATGTGAGTCAGCAAAAACATTTTCAGACACTGATAAAAAAAAAACTACAGTCACTGTTATAACCGTGAGTTGAAGAATCAAATGCTGAAATATTTAGAAACTGGTGATTTGGTGAGTGGATATACTGTCTCAACCTAAAGCTCAACCTGGTCCCACACCAGCACTGTGCATTTTTTTGTTAATTTAAAAGTAATCCAACAAGGGACTACAGTAAAGATCAGATATGGGGAAAAAGACTCTCTATATGTTGTAAATACCAAAGATTACAACTGATTATAACTGTGCTTTATCATATTTACCTGAAACCATCACGAATGTGTTTCATGCAGAGGTGCTAAGTATTTATCATAAAGTCCAAGTAGTGTTAGTGGTAACAAGCAGAGAGCTAGCTGTATTTCCAGGCTAAAAATAAAATAATGAAGAAATAAATATTTCCACAAAGCTGTTCAATGTAGCACAATGTGAAATAATGTGGAAAAGGACATGCTGGAAAAAAGTTTGATCTTCTGTTGCTTTCTTTTGGGGGAGAAAGATGCCACGATGGAAACAGAAGAAGAAAGATGAACGTGTGAATCAGAAGCAGAATGGTACCACATGAGCCCACCTCTCCTTCGACAGTGGTGCCGAGTGCAACAGTAAAGAAAAGGTCGGGACGACCAGCTCGCAAAAAACAAACAGATATTAAAAGGATGCCTTTCTGTTTCAGCCCCAACATCAGACTGAAGACCTCTCTAGTTTGCAGTTACCAATATGTGTGTTTGTTGTACAACACACCAAATCACATTGCTCTAGTAATTCAAGGCCAGCCATAAATTCTCAACAGCGTTAACCCAAATTAACTGTCTTCAGTCAACAGCCTGAGCTTTCAAATGCATATTAAGGCTGGAGGAGGGAAGCACGCAAAGCTTCCACAGTCACCTTGAACTGAGGTCACTACGAAAAGCAATTAATTGTGTAAGTTTAGCACTGAACAGATGATATTTATCATATAATTAGACCTAATCGTTACTGTCAGACTAATGAAATAAAAAACACAAAGTGAAATGTAAATCAACAAACATGAGGAGAGCTAGGCTTCCCTAAACAGCGTGGGATTTCTCATTGAGTGAATTATTACCAGGATAGGCCTTTCATTTCCCATACAATGCAATAAATAACACATTCATGTGCTACATACAGAGTATCTTTATACAGCACGACTGAGAGGCAGTCAGTGTGTGTCAGAAGCAGCCTGTGGATTCGTGGTTTGATGTGTGTTCTCATGCTTGCTGGAAGAACTGGCTAATAACTGAGCTAGTGTGATTTTCCTATTGGTGCACCCCACACCTCTGCAACCCCACCCCCATCCCCTCGCTAACACACACACACACACACACATCTGCACACGCACTACCTCTAGCAGCGCTATGTGTTGATTGGCTGCTGGTGACATCATCACAGATAGCACAAAACAGCCCCCTTGGAAGGTATGACTTCACTGTTTATAACTGATGAGACAGAGAAGGAGCAAGAGACAGACAGCGAGTTAAATCCCCACCAACACCATCAGGGTTTAGCTCATTTACAATCAAAGACCCAGGGGAGGATACTGTAGCAAGGTAAAACCACTGAGGTGTGCATACACATGCATACACACAGCTCCAAGAGTGTAGGCAAGGTGGAACAAAAAGGGAGGGTTCAGGGTATTGGGTATTATACTGTTGTCAGGAGGACTGTAACGCTTGAGTACAGTAAGTTGCTTCAAAGCTACAATCAGATTATAAAGTATAGCATTTAATGAAGGGTGACACAACAAGTCAGGAAAGTGCACATTTTATTCTAATCTCAAAGATCTCTGATGTTGACTGATCACTCAGAAAGGTAAACTGTTATTTTATTTCAGTGTGATTAAGAAAAACGTAGGCGGACTTTGATTGGTACACGGAGAGAGGTGGCTGATGTGGAAGGTGGATATAGTGGGAAAGTCAGACCAGTATTATTGGAGATGGGTTCAAGCGGTTCTACCATAGTGTAGACAGGGAGAGAAATGGAGCAGGTGAATAGAGTGACAGACAGGATCTTCAGTTTGAAGTTGGAAAATGAAGTTGTGATGCTGAATGTTGTCAGTGTATATGCCCCACAGGTTGGACCTTGCTGAAGAGAAGGAGGACACGTGTTAGTGAACCAGTAAGTACAACAAATTAGGAAGGAGGAAGTGAGGGCAGCTTGGGGAAAGATTTATTGAAGCTAGCAGGCATAGAGTTGTTCCAGCTATCTATGTCAGTTTCTAACTCCAGTATCCAGATGGATGAGTTCTGCAAAACAATAAATGTTTAAAAAAATCACTGCAACTACAGTTTTCATGATGGGACAAACTATCCACAGAGGCCAATACTGTTTTTTGCACCAGGCAGTAAACATGCTTTTTAATGCTGTAAAGTGGGTATTATAATAGAGAAGCCAATGGGAGCTGACTCCGTTTTGGATTTAGCCTCCAGTGGCACCAAGAGGAACTGCAGTTTTTACCTTCATTCTTTTTAGCTCTGGAGGTTGCCCATTTACTACAAACAGAATCCAGTGGAAAATACGAGTTTGTCAGAGCACACTTCCTTCTTCCTATTACTTGCATCACATCCTCAATGTAATTATTTCTAAACTCTTTCTGCAGTGGCAAAGAAAACAAAAAACTAAATGTAACATATGTGTGTTACAGGTGTTCTCTGGTTCCAGTACACAGCAATTTAAAACATTATGACATACAAGTCATATTAGCTTCCAGGTCTGAGACAGCCAAAGGTTAACTGTTTTTACCTGAAGACTATTTAACAGTATGATACTCTGTGACACTACAAATAGGTTTATGGCCACATTGAAGTATGCAAGAAGCCATGCATAAAAAAAATCACTGAGGTGCAATAAATAAACAATACAAGAATGATGCATTCTCAACTCTGTAGTATCTCAGCTGAAACTCTGATGCTACTCAGGCCTCTCAGCTGTTCCCCTTGGTTTGTTCCTGGCGCTGCCTCAACAACAGCAACTGCCCACCCTTCCAAGTGTCAACAAAATGTTGTACACAACACAACATAAACTCTTTTTTAGCCACATCCTATTATTCTTGCACCTTCTTCCTGAATCTTATTTGAAAGTTGAACTTAGTATACTGTAGTGGTAATAAAATGACAGTCCTGTGAAATGAATGGAAGCATTATTAATCCTGCCAGTCAGCCCATAAGCCCACACTCAGAAACCCTTAATAAACATGAGGCAATTATTTTGAGTACAATGGAACTGAAATATATCAAATCAAAGGTTTATTTATTCAAAGTGCTTGTTATAAACTGGAAATTTAATTTGACCAGATTACATTAAATTTAACCTTTTGCATTGAATTTTGGAACAAATTTTACATGTTATTAAAATAATTAATTAAGCATTTTGGGCAAAATTTAATGTGGAGCACATATTGTACAACAAAGGATATAATATTCCACCAATGGCTACAACAGAGCTCACTGAATTCGCAGGAATTTAAGCGTGGCACTTCAATAGGATGCCACTGTTGCAACAAGTCAGTTCAAAAAATTTCTTTAGATATTCCACCATCATTCCAAGTGTTATTATTGCAATGTGGATGAACTGAGAAGTAACTCAGTGATGAAATGGCATACCACACAAAGAAGAAGTCGCCAACGCTCTGCGAAAGAGCTTCGGTGCATGAGTTTCCATGTCCGAGAAATGAGTTTGAAGTTGTAAAATGAAGAGGAGATGTTGAATGTCGTCCGTGCATATGGTCCATGGGTTGGATGTCAGTTAGAAGATTCATATTATATGTGTTGGATGGAGTAAAGTACAAACCCATGCACATTTTATTGATCTCTATTATTATTATTGCTATTTGGTGGTAGTGGCATTTAAAATAGCATTTACAAGCAGTGTATATTAACTCTTAATATTCTTCCTTAAGCTTTAGATGATTGAGCCCAACAAAAATGTTAAAATTTTAAAACAGTATCAAAATGTCTTCAAAACCCAAAACATGAGAGCAGACAAGAGCTTGACATCAAACACAAAACAATAAAGTTAAGTGTGCACAACCATGTGAACTGCATGTATTTGTTTTGAAAGGAACAGTGAGGAAAATGCAATCTAAAACTGTGTGTTTGAAGAAAAATGCCAATTTAAATAAGGAGGAAAACTGAAATCTGCAATTGAAAAGTCATATCTACAAGCTAAGGGAAAAAGCATAGCTCATTGATGTTTGTCAGCTTGTGCTCCAACCCTCCCATACACAAGGGTGGCTTAAAACACTAATGCTACCAAAGGATGGGAGACTTGACCTAATTCTGGGTCTTGGGCTCTCATCCCTCATCATTTGAATTTAAATATCTTTCCAACATGCATGCAGCAGCGTCTGATTCACCATGAACTGAATGTGTTGCAGCAAGTCTTTATATTGCCTAAAGCTTGACAAGTTTGACTACGACAAGCTTTTAATCCCAAATACATACTGCTTTCAGTCCACGCACACAACCGAAGCCACTGGTTAAAGTGACCACACCTAGCAAAGACAAAGACTTTAGACAAGCCTTTTCGATTATGATGCTCCTTTTTACAAAATATCTGTAAATCCAGTCCACTTTTCCTGGTGCATGTCATGTGTACCCTGGCAAACTCTTTAAAGAAATTTCTATTTAGGTTTATACTGTCACAGAATCACAACATGCTGGAAGCAGTCAAAGAAATAACTGCAGCTCTTTTAACAATTATCCCATCAATTTAACTCCAATGTCTACTGCTTCTTCAGGAGTGCTGATAAATCACCTTAACCTGTCCAGTAAAGCAAGTAAGCTGTTTGACTTACAAACACTGATTCCAAGATCATCAGTTCAAGCTCAACTACAATGTGCGACTGCCTAAATGGACAAGTCAAATCCCTTCTGGACAAAGGTTTTATTATCTGATGAGAAAATGACTGTTTGGCAACAATGACAGAAGGTATGTTTGGAGTAGTTAAAAACACTATAACAACTGTCAAACATCATAGAGGGTGGGAATCCTAAAGAAGGAGGACAATCTCCAAGTTCTTTAACTCCACTTCAAATAAAACAGATGGATGAAACATGGACACAATTAGGCATTCCATCCCGACAATGATCCCAAACACACATCAAAACTGGTTTTAGAGTAGATAAAGCAGGCTAACATTAAACCTCTGGGTTGACTTTCCCAAAGCCTCGATCACAACCTTATTGAAAATTTGTGGACTACACTTAAAAGCCATGTCGATAAAATGAAACCAACCAGTTTAATCGAACTTTCTCAGTTCTATTGGTGAAACATCCAACCAGAATCCCATCTCACCCTGAAGTCTTTGGCTGCAAACACATCAGGTCGACACGTAACTTGCTAAATGTCATGTAACCAAATATCGCTTGTTAGTGTGAGTGCATGTTTATATTTGCATATGTATGTATACTTGTGGATTAGAGAAAATCCAAAATAAATTCAAACTTGTGCACCCAGTTATTATTTTCTGCACAGCCAGCTGAAGTCATAGCTAGCAGCAGCTATGACGTCAGTTTGACAGCAAATTTGTTGTACAGTGCCATTCGTGCAAGGAACAGCACGATGGATATAAAATGGTCCTTAGATTTGTCTGTGAAGTGTCTGTGAAGAGGACAAAGAAGTGTGTTTAAGCCTCTTACCTCCTGCTGACCGTCAGGAATTAAGGCCAAACAGCTGAGGGTAGATCAGCAGACATTCAAGTTAAAGAATGTTCATAAAGAAGCAAGGGCAAACAGCTCTATGACTATTTCACTATTTAAATGCTGACAATTTAATGAACAAGTCTCTATTTCGGCAGGCAGATGGTGAAAACACCACAGATTTCTTTATGCTATAGTTTCTGTACTGTTTGTTGTTTTCGTGCCTGCAATGTGTGATCAACCTCTGGCAAACCTAGATCTTTGGTGCAATTTTGTTTGGGAAGATGTAAACGCGCTCATCAAACTGCTGTTACAGGAAGGTAATGATGGAAAACTCCCAAGTTAATCTTGGCACAAACCTAAATGGAACAAATGCTGCACATGACTATGAAGTGAAGCAGTGCATTCTGAGCAAGAGAGGTATACACAGACATTTTTCACCTATTCAGCTGGCAGCATGTGTTACATGTTCCACTTTTTTCTCTTTTAAGTAACTTTAAACAGGTCGTGATCACATTCCACCACTGGAGGAAGTACATATGTATTTCAGCCCACCATGTTTTTGGTAGGAAATTAACACTTAGGCAGGACTAAAGACACTGTTCAGCATCCACAACTAAGATAACTCCTCAAACAAAGACAGACATTTCCTCTCAAACAGATGTAAGAAATGTCGAAAGTGCTGTGTAACAGGTGTAGTCGTTATGAGTCTGCATTTTGCAAACACCAATCTGAATCCAGGTATTTCTTTGGAGCCGGGGTCCAGGGAACAGATTCAAATGAATTCGACACCCCTGCTCTTGTGTATCAGCCCACACAGCAGCAGTGTGTGTGGGCTTCTCCCCTAATTAGCAAATTCCCACATGAAAATACAAAAAAATTAAATAAATGCAGTTCTCGAAGCCTACAAATACTTTAATAATTACTTAAAACAACATCAGTCTTACAGCTGAGGAACGAGGGGGAGTGGCAGAGGTAGAGCAGGTCACCTAATAATCAGAAGACTGGTGGTTCAATCAATAGCTGCTCCAGTCTGCATGCCAAATATCCTTCGGCAAGATACTCCATGTGTGAATCTTAGAAAGCATTTGATCATTGAAAAGGGAGCTTGTGTGAATGGGTGAACGAGGTATGTTGTATAAAGTGCTTTAAGTGCTCAGGTATAGTAGAAAAGCCCCACATAAGAACCAGTCCAGTTAGCGAAGCTCACAGAAGTGTGACAAAACATGTAAAATACAAAAATGACCAGCACAGGTCCTGTGCAATGTTGGGCAAGTTACTTTTAAAAAGTAATTAATTAAAGTTACTAATTACTTCTTCAAAAAAGTAACTGAGTTAGTAACTAAGTTACAAGATTCTAAAAGTAATTAATTACTAGGAAAAGTAATTATTGTGTTACTTTAAAAAAAAATGTTTAACCCTCTGGGGTCCAGGGTATAATTTGACTACTTTTGATTTTACCTCCACATTTCACCTTTAAAAACTATTCAGTTTGCCATGTTTGATATCATTCTTTTCAGCTCAGCCTCACATGTCTGACTTTACAGTTATGTTTTCATTTTGACCTATTGTATTAGCACAACTGATCTCAAATTAGACAAAAAACATAAACTCCAAGTAGAAAAAGTTATATTTTTTACTGTAACAACCGCAAACATGTTTAATGATACATACGTCATATGTAATTACTTTAAATGTAAATATAAATTGTAAATTTTAAAATCATATGCACAAGTTTTGCAAACAAAGTTACTTGCAGCCATTTACCTTTTACCTTTTTTATAACCATTTCAAACTATTTACATAACAATCAGGTGCTCTCCATTAAATAAGATGCCACACAAATTATTTGTGCCACTCCAAAAAATAATTTCTCTCCACTATAAAGGAGAACATCACAAACTCGATATCGATTGACATATCGATACCGATCGTCTGCCGGAAAGGGATTGCCGTCGGCGGGAGCACACGCAGCTGCTTAAAATTGTAGCACCCAGATTACTTACGTAGACAGTTACTTCAGTGCAACTGATATAAGGTGTGGTAAGCTGAAAGCAGCTTCAACCGTCTGTTTGTTGAAAAATAGTAACACGACTGCACCGCATTTTCTTGATAGCAACGGTAACGGCGTTGTAACGATAGAAATAGTAATTAGTTTGATTATTCGTTACTGAAAAAAGTAACGCCGTTATTCCCAGCACTGGTCCCAACTACTGTACTGTACTATTAGGAAACTACATTTAAAATGTAAAACCCTTTTAGGCAACATATATGCTGTCGATGTGTAGCTTTAAAGTTTTTATGCTTTAAGTTTGATCAGGTTTTCTCTGTATCACAGCCAGTGATACCCCACCAGCCATCTCCAAATACAGATTTGTTTGGTTTAAACTAGACCTTCCCTGTATTGCCTTGAGTGTCATCAGCTTTTTAGAAATCCTTAGAGCGCAGAGATTTACTAATAGTCTACACCAGAAACGCTTTGGTGTCGTTAAAAAGCTGCTCAGCTCTATCTACTAGGGCTGGGCAATAAAATGATAAATTATGATAAAATGACTTTTTCTCCATAGAAATATGAAACATTGTCAACATAAAGTTGATAGAACTCATTCTGTCCATGATCTGACGGACAACAAGAAAGGCAAATGACAAAGACAATAATGTCATGCCAAACCAATTTAGTTAGCTGCTCTCATTTACAGATGACACTTTCACAGATGCACATGGAGTATAAAGACAGAGCTAAACAGCTGTCATACTCTACAATATGACATGAGCCTCACTGCCCACTTTATTGAAATACTACTGCCTTTCTTTACATTTTAATTCATTTATTTATTTTAGTATTTATTTTTTTTTGCCTTGGAGCATGAGCTTATATATTTACCAGAAGTAGAAGTAGGATCAGCTTTGTGACTGAAATCATTGAGCCATGTACAGATATGTATTTCTCATAGTTTCCCTCTTCCCTTTCTGATTGTTGGGGATTTTCTCTGTATTATTGTTGGGACTTTGCAATATAAAGCACCTTGAGGCGGCTGTTGTTGTGATTTGATGATATTAATGTAGCAAATTCCAGATAAGTTTGTGAGACTGACATTTGAACAATGACGAGGAGGAAAATTGTCCTGGTGAATGACAGGATATAATCTTTTTGGGATATGATCATCTACAGTGGATTTCTTTAGCTGACATGAGTCTACAGTAACAGTAACAACCAGAAAGAAAACAGTAAAAGCTTGTTATTAGTCATTACTAGATTATTTGCTACTCCAGTGTCTACAGTAGATAGTTTTGTATTTTGACTCCATTAGTTACTCCAAAAAAGTAATAGTGCTGTAACTTGAATATATATTGATTATGTTTTTTTATCCTTAATCAGTAAATACTTACATAACACAGCCAAAAGCATGTTGACTGTACAGTGGACACAGTGTTATGGAGAACTGCAAAGTGGAGCGGAGTGACCTGAACAGTCTGCTATGTACCAAAGCTACACTTTACAACAGTTGGCTATTCATCAGACAAAAGGTCACCGAACTGCTGGAAATGCTGAGCATTCTATATGTAGGACTTCTTACTAACAGCAGTTTTGTACTCCTCTCACGGTCAAAGCAGGTGATAACCAGCTTTGTGCCAATTATCTAGGATTAGTGATTTTAGGCTCTCTGAATCATGATGGGGCAAAAAAATCCAAAGTCAAATATCCTTGTGATACAGGCCCTTTCAAAAACAATCACTCTGAATGTGAAACAAACTTGTTAATCCTGCTTTGTAAATCCCTTTTATCGCGTTTAAAAATATTAACTCCTAATTCTCTCTGCAGTAGCAGAAATTATTTTTTAAAGTACCACTTATCACCTGCTGGTAGTGACAGCTCTGACCGGAGCTTGGTGTCCTCTGCAATTTAATGCCAGCTGACAGGCCAACACAACAGATGTTTCTATCTTTGAACTGCATTTTCTTTGCTTGTTTAAATAAAACAAAATATATTTTTTCTATTATCAGAGAAAATTAGATTGGTCTCCTTGGCTGTGATGCATACTGTTCAGTAACTCTGTGTGGTGTCATATTAACTTCCATCTTGCAGCAAGTCAGGAGCAACACGGCCACAAACACAGACAAAGGTTTTAAAAATAATAGATCCTGAGCATCATCAGACCTGCATCCAACCTGCTTTTTTCAGTGTGTTCTCCCTGTATTAACATTACACAACCTGGAGGCCCTGCTGCTCCAAAAACACTCGCTGTTCTTTTTGGCTGCTGCTGAAGATTACGCTAAGGCCTGGTGTAAGCACTGAGCTTTAAGCTAGTTTTAGAGGTGAATGCGAATCAACAGCACTAAACTTATACGGTACTGTTTTTTTCCTAATATCACATTTCAGGTTAAATATTACGCAAAGATAACCAGAGTAAATAGAAAATACAGTTTTTAAATGAAGATTTAATTTATTAAGGGGAAAAAAAACTGTCCAGACCTACCTGCACCTTTGTGAAAAAGTGATTGTCCCCTACACTTAATAACTGGTTTCGCCACACTTGGCAACAAGAACTCCAATCAAGCATTTGCAATAACTGGCAATAAATCTTTCACATCACTGTGGAGGAATTTTGGTCCACTCTTCTTAACAGAAACATTTTAATTCAGCCACACTGGAAGGTTTTTGAGAATAAACAGTGTTTGAGGTCATGGCAAAGCAAAGCTATCAATTCACTGGCCCATTCCAAAACCTTCTTTCTGTTTTTTTTGGGGGGGTGGGGGAGGGTGTTTTGATTGTATTTTATGTGTTGCTTTTAATATGGTTTTTTGTTTTGTTTCGGGTCATTCAGAGGTGCTCTTGCTGGTGTCTTTCCAGTCACTGTCCTGCTAAAATACATAAGCAAAGTGAGCCTGAGCTCCAGACCATCACATGACCACCATCATATTTTACTGTTAGGACAATTTTCATTTTATGAAATGCTATATATTGTATTTACAAATTTAACATCCAAACTTAATGGTCTTTCCATTTTTATTTATCTATTTTTGCACTTGGCAGGGAGTGCTGTAATATCTTCTCTTTATAACAGCAGTACTTCCTACAGCCATGGATAGTGGCGAGAGGACAGGACAGTTGAAAGAACTGGGAAAGCTGTGCAGTAAATGGCCTTGGTGATAGATTTGAGCCTCTACATTAGTCAAAGTGTCTTTATTTGTCTCCCTTGAGAGAAATTTGCTTTGGACAGAGGTGTTAGAAGATTGTTCAATTAACAAAATAAATAAATTAAAAATAGTTTGTGTCATTCCGGAGCTTAAACAAGCTAAATATTTATCTAAACTGCTTCCTCTAATTAGTAATTAGTTTCATAGCATCCAGATAGCACTAAATTAATATTGTACTACATTACATTGAACCAAATCACTGAAATAAACTCTTTTAAAATCAAAAACACACATTAAGGCAAAAACAAACTTCTCAAGCTCAACATTACATGCCCTGCTATGATGACAACACCCCTGGAGTAGGGCTGGGCTATATCATACCGTTCATGGTAATACCGGTGTAATTTTGGGCAACGATAGGAAAATGAAATATCGCGATAGAATGTGGGTGAAACACACATGCGCAGTGCCTTTGTTTACATACGCACATGGCGGCGACGCAGAATGAGAAGAGCGAAAGTGGATCGTTAAATGAAACGGATGAACCAGAACTGGTTTGTAAAAATGCTGCAACTTCAGTGGTGTGGAACTGGTTTAGCTTTCGTCCGTCAGATACACAACAAAGCACTATTTTTGGTAGAGCATGCTAGCGGGCTGTCGTTATTACCGTGTTGTTTGGAAAATACGGCACACTTAAAATCAATCCTTTGATTTTTCTGAAAATCGACAGTGTCCCTTATAATCCCGCGTGCCTTATGTATGAATTCTGGTTGTGTTTACTGACCTCGAAACGATTTTATGGTGAACACGGCGCTCGAAAATCTGTCAAATGTTTCAGTACAACTTTGCTAAGCTACGAACCCGCACCGCTTGATGGATTGTCGGAGCATTACGGCTACCGTAGGCAGGAGCCTCGCGGAGTGATACGTACTGTGCTTCAACATAATATCACCGTATTGTGTGTGTATAACCTCTTTTTAAGTTTTGTGGATATTATACATGGTTATGCTGAGGATATGTCGGCCAATTTCCACTGGAAATGCCTTTTGGTTAAACTGTCCGCAAGGAATTTGCACTGTTACATTTTTATATAACTTTAATGCACATAAAAAACAGCTGCTTGTTTAAGTGAAAATACATTGATGAGGTTTTTTACACTAATAAAGTTGTGGAGTTGTAAAGTATTTTGTCTAGTGTCAATTATATCTTCAGTTATATCGTTATCGCAAATTTTCAAATGTATATCGTGATAAATATTTTTGGTCATATCGCCCTGCTCTGCACTGGAGTACATTTGGTCTCATCATCTGTTTCAGGTGTTGACTGTCTTAATTACACTGAGCTGACCTACATACTGGAAACTGACGCTAGCAGCACGCTTGCCAAGAAGTAGTTAAGGGCAAGTTGGGAGTGGGTTATACACAGGTTTAAATAAAAGCACTCATTACCAATTAAAAAATTGTGTGATCTCATATACTTCCATAATGCCTGTGATGCATCAGATAAATGAAAACATTTCCCACACACATAGCTAGGCAGTACTCATGTACAGCTGCCAAAATGCCAGATTAAAGCTCCAGTTTGTTCACCTGTGCCGCTCCTTCACATGTGTACACCTGCTTACTCAGCAGTTATGCGTGGCTGTCGCTGCTCTGAGAAGGTCATGTCATTAGGATCACTGTAAGCATCACCTTTAACTTTTTCTTTTACATTATTATGTTTTGATACAAACTGACTTCCCTTAGTCCTGTGATTTCACACACAAAAATTATAAATGGATAATTTAGGAAAAATACAAATACAACATTTGCAACAACGTAATCCAATTAGATAATAATCCAGGATTCCTGAAAGATGCAGCAAACAAATCCTGCATTGTATGCAAAACGTGCCCATCAAATGTTCACAGTAAACACATTTTGTCGGTAGAGGAGATACAGTGCCAGCTGCTTTATATGTCTCTATTTAGACATGACAGCTATTCCCTGCCCACCTTAGGTCCAGAGGGCTCTCTCACTGCTCTGCACACAGGTAGCTCTTCTCTCCATCTCTCTAAAAAGCTCACTGCCTTTCATTCTTTCAATCTCTGCATATGAACGAACAGTATAATAAAAAACGACCATCTCTCCGAGCTGCCCTTGCATTGTGTACTATATGATCCCGTCTGCGAGAGCATTGTTTCTTAACTGATTTGACTGTGATGGGAAGAAATGCTTCACATCTACAGAAGATCAAGGAGACAAATTGTTTGGGTAGACCCAAAAATCAGACCAGCCACTTGGCAAAAGTGGGAAGGAAAAACTCCAGAAAAGCAGAACAACAGTTTGCTTCAACTGAGAACTACAGCTTGAATTTTACAGCTACTGATTTATTTTTTGGATCCACGTCAAGTTCCATCAATCCATATACACCAACACCATGGAGCAGTGAAGCGCTGATGTGTCATGTGTCATATACAGCACTATGCCACAAAGCAAGACACCAATGTAGTCAGTTTGCCTGCTATATACATTTTATACAGGGCCCATGTCAAATAATGCCTCTAGAATTCACATAAGTATCAGGGTGAAGATGTGAGGTAGCACAACTGAGGCTACTGTGAGGTATCTTATGGCCCTATCCAATAAATGTTTAATGGGTCTAGAGAAGTCAGCGTGGAGGAAGCTGACTGTGCTGCATCAGTAGGCCACGCTGTAAAATGAGACAGGGGAGGAAGCCAGGATGGTGGGGGTGGGCAAATGTGATATGGAGTACAGGATTGAGAGAAAGTATACAGAACTCACCAGGATGTATGTTAGCAGGAAGCCATTACCAAAAACCACACTACTGCACTAAAAAGCCCCCAAATGAAAATGGGATTGGCATGAAGGATGGTGTTTAGACATGCTCCGTTCCAAATCAGCACTGATATTAAGCTTATTTCCAGAGAAACACACTATACAGTATTTGACTTCAAATGAGCTGCACTGCTCTGTCTGATAAAATGAGTAGAAGTTATTCACTCATCCATCTAACCACTTCCTCTCCCTCACAGCACACAAGTTAATGTCTGTAAAACTGGCAGGGGGTGTGAGGTAAAGAACTAGTGCATCATGCACACTGAGATCTCTAAGCAGATCAGGAAAACGCTGTTAACTGAAGTGAAGGCTTTCCTCGCAAAATGCATTACTTACAAACATTAAACATTGTCAGGATCATTTAGTGGAGTGTCATAGTAACCTTATGAGGCTGAAGGATGTGACAGGTTTGCAAGAGACAACAACTATGTAATGTCTCGGCTACAGAGAAAACTGGGAATCCACTTTGTGGTAAAGCAGTAAGACAGGTCTCATTTTTCTGCTCCCAAACTTTGTCTTTCAAAGTGTCTCCCAACACACTGATAACAAAACGGTTCTTTTGCCCATCAGGGGCTCCCTTATACTGTGTACATCTGCCCATCCATATAGCCCCCTGCAAATCTCATGCAGCTGTGGACAAAGCGCTAATGAAGCCTATAATCTCAGGGACATAACAGAGAAAAGAAAACGATTTCAGAACTTCAGTTGTTAAAGTCTGCAGACAGCAAAGTCCCCAGCAAAGTAGGAGGAAGAGAGACCAAGAACACCTCCAATGTAGGGCAGTTAATTTGATTTTACACCATCTTGTGATTTGATTGGCAGTTGGAAAATTCACTTTGATAGGTACGTGTACAGCCAGGGTTTTGGTATACATTTATTTCAGTCCTCCAAGCAGAAGGACGCGTGAAGAAGTTCAAATCAATCCACAGCACAGCTTCATCAAAGGGAAAGACACCTTTCGCCTATCAGACGAAAGGTGTCTTTCCCCTTCATCTGATGGGCTTCATCATTTCTGCTGTCAGGTACCGAAACCCCCAAATAAAGATGGTGGCAGATTGATGCTAAGGTCTTCCCACAGAAATGATTGGTGTGTCCACAGTGACAGTGACACAAGCCTCCAAGACTGCCTGAAATCTTTTGGTAAAATAAACCATCTAATGAAACTGGTAAGGGTCAGAACCGGTTGTTGTAAAGAACTGGTTCTGGATAGTTCAGTTCCTTGGAATTTCCCACTAATCGGGTACCCTTGCACTTTCGCTACAATTAGCTGATTATATTTCTTGTGTCTGAGGAAGAATACTGGCGCAGTCTTTTTTCTTTCCTTTTTTTTTTACTTTTTATTGCACAAAAGTGTATCCAGAACAAAAACAACCACATTATACTTATGCTATGCTAAAACCCAGAGTGACATTAGTTGAGTGGATGTGGGCCAAAGCTCAGCAGCTATGAGCTGTCAGGCTGCAGACCCCGTTTCTACCTGTTCATGTTGCTGCAGCAGAATCACCGAGGCGATCGCTTCAAAGTCTCTTTGTGCTGGTTTGCATCTTTGCTCTGCGCTGTTAGCTTTGTGTTCATGCAAATATAAATATATCATTAATCAACTAATATTTAAGTGACAGGAAACAGGATGGTCTACTTTGTGTTGTTTTTTATTTCTCAGTCTAGATCCACAAGTCACACAAAGTTACATAACAACACAATGTAAATGACTAATTGAGGCAACAATAAACAAAGAAAGTCCAAGCTTTGCAAAAATTTCAATGGAGGCTGGTGGCACGTAATAGCCTGATTTCAAGTGAAGTGGTGAACATGTTCTAAATATAGCACATAACTAAACCAATACCATTATGTGCCCATGTTGCTGCTAACCATGTCCACAACAGTGCATGGCTTATATTTGTTAAGGTGTGTATTCGTGTTTTTAGACATAGAGGGAGACCCTTCTGCACGGGATCGTCAGTGTCAGTATGTTGTGATTGCTCACTTTGTGTACCATGACTGCAGCAGAAGAACTGTGGCAACTATTAGCTGGACAGCTTTAAGATGAGTCAGCAAGAAGACACCGGTACAGTGTATTCAGTGCACATACAGGAGAACAATGG
Organism: Oreochromis aureus; assembly: GCF_013358895.1. Classification (NCBI taxonomy): domain Eukaryota; kingdom Metazoa; phylum Chordata; class Actinopteri; order Cichliformes; family Cichlidae; genus Oreochromis; species Oreochromis aureus. The sequence goes on along the minus strand of NC_052951.1, from coordinate 4,654,866 downwards.
CTTTCAGAGATGTGCTACGAAGCTGCTCCAAGTCAAAAGCTTTATCATGAACAGTATACCACGCACAAGCTTATCTGTGATAGCCATACTTTCTTTTATTGTCACACATCTGAGGAGTACCTGTGAGGTAGTTAGAAGGGAGCATGTCTGGAATGAAACAGAGCAGTTATCATTGCGGGTGTCAAACAACATTTAGTGAGATAGTGTCTTTATCCACGTTGAACTACGCCGGTGGACTCAAACATCCTTCTCTGCCACCTTTTAAGCTTCTTTCAGGAGTGATATATAGCTAAAGTTATACAGGAAATCAATACTAGATAAGCAAACTCTGTCCTCCCCCACATAGAATTAAGTGGCAAACCCAGGACACTGAGCGACGGGACACACAAATCCAAATGCAATAGAAAAACACTTGCAGCTGAGCCTGAGAGAAAATCAGCTGTTCTCGTCCCAATTTCAGCACTTTAAACGTATTCCAAGCTTATTAAAACTACTAAAGGTGTGAAAGTCAACACCAGTGTGTGCATATGAAACATTCCCAGTTCAGTCTCCCTAAAATGATGGCAAACTTGATAACCATATTGATATCCATGTTTCTCTGCAGGTAAATGTATATTTGGGGGATGCAGTTCCTTCTTGGATATCTTTGACAGTTGATATTTGTGCTCTTCCTTTGAAACAAAGTCTTCCTGTTCATTTGCATGGTTCAGTCTGCAGGAAAGCTTCCAATGCTCTAGTTAGTCAGTCTAATCCCTGCTATCAAACTTACATGTTTGGGGTTACTTGAACTGAACCAAGGATGAATTATATTATCTTCTGCCTATTTATCCCATAGACTGTATATAAAGATGGACAGCATTTGCCCAACTGGACAAAAATGAAGCTAAATTGTCCCAAGGTGTTTTCTGTCCCGTGCTCCACTTCTCTAATGTCTCACTCATACTGTGACTGCACTGAATAGACAAAAATGAACGAAACTAAAATATTTTTGGGTTAATTTTTCCCTTTTTTTTGTCAGTTTATCAGGTGTTTTTCTTTGATAACTGAGCTGAAACAGAAATGCGCTGTCCTTGCACCGGAGGTCCTGCTTACATACTGTATAGCTGACAGGGAGCTGAAACAATTTACAGCTACACATGAAGCGTGCCATTTTTCCCATCAGTTCGTGTGACTGTGTACCCTCAGCGGACGGGTTCACTGAACCCAAATGGAGGCTGCTGGGAGCTCAGGGGGGATGACAGCAGCTGTCAGTCACTGCTCCTTGGCCCAAATAACGAGCTGATTGACATCTAAAGGTTGGTGACTTTTATGAAGTGTGCCATTTGCCCCAAGCAACAAGAGTGCTACTTTCCATTAAGCTCTATGTAAATGAAAGGTTTCTGTATGTGGTGATGCGCAAAGCACAATGTACTGTGCATACCAGCCACTTTATTAGACCTGTGCACCTGATCAACTGCCCATTAACCATAAACCAATCAAATAGCAGCAGCTCAGTGCATTTACACATGGTCAAAACAGAATGTGATTTAAAGTTAGAGTTTATGAAATCTCACAGCGAGATGCGTTAGACTACACTTCATCAAAAACTAATATTGTGCTATACTATTTTATCTGCTTTTTTTTAAACAGTAAATTTAAAAGCACTTGATAACAACAATAATTATATTTAAGCGTTAAAATTAAGGAGCTTAAACAAACTGATCAATTTACCATTATAGAAAAATAAAAATACCAAAGCTGTTAATTTAGAGAAGCTGTGACACTGGGTGGTGGCATAATAAATTTGTTATGCATTACTTACATGTACAGGCAACTCCACTGAAAGACTACTGATGTGATTTCTTTTGCAGTATCCTGTAGGTCTTTGGCATCACAGGGACCTAAGAATGTGATTAGTATTTCTTACTATTGTGTTTCAGTTCAAGATGAAGAAGGAAAACCTGCTTTCATCGTATCCAAACTCATTTTTAAATAAATGCTGGATAAAGTTTACAAGGGGGTATTCCATAGCTGTAAACCAGAGTGACAATGATCCAGCTTCAAAGAGTACGACCACATGCCTGAGAACATTAACTCGACATGAAGCTGGCAGGCAGAAAATTAAGTCTAAAAATATCCACTGACAAGTGCCAACTTTAAACTGCGTCTTTTTTTATGCAAGAGGATTTAAACTAAGATACATTCTCATTTTAACAGGATGCATGACCTTTAGAAAGTTGAGTGTTTAGCATTAGAGAGCCATTTGCATGCACACAGCTCAGTCTGTGCATCTTCTGACTCACACCTACATTCACATACTGGTGAATTACTATTATCAGCTAATATTGGTCTCTCTGAGATTGACACCCATATTGATATAGACACAGTACATAATGCTGAAAAAGATGCAAGACGATGATTTATAAATTGTTCCTTTGTCAAATAATGGGCACACTGGGAAATAATATTCAAAACAAGAGCATGCATATAAATTTTAATTTACACTGTATGCCTCATACAAGCCTCACTAACCATTTATTAGCCTTTAGCCTTGTTGCAGGAAGTATACCATGCAGGCAACTTACAGGACCTTTTCTCAAGATCCTGAAAATGACAGCAATTGGAATTTTGATGAATTGACTAAAGTCAAATAGTGGTGGCCAAACATTTTATAAGCAAATTTATTTGCTAAGAGAATTCTGTGAACTTAATGAAATTCATATTTTTGTTCTATGCATCACAAAAGCATGTTAAAAATATAAATTAAAATAAAAGAAACAGTCATGTACTTTACCATGCTGAGTCTAGCCTTCAGAATGAATCTGGGTGCAAAGATGAAACCACGTTGAGATTTGGCTCAAAGAAACTAAATGTTTGCTTCAATGACTTTCTGAAGCTTCTGTTCCCGTTCCATGACTCCATATCTCTGCTACTCTATGGATTAAAGCTTTAAAATAACACAAAAGCCTTGAAAAAGATATCATCTCAGTTTCCCACTTCAGCTATAATTGTCTGCATGTACCTTTGCTTTTCCCTTTTGTTACATTGTTAACATGCATGTAAAAATGGACCTAAAATGACACATGGGGCCTTATTTTGACATGTAGGTTACAGTCCTCTCAGCTGGCCTGTGCCATATCATATCCTCGCAATAATACACATTATAGTATAAATTTTTATGTGATATAAAAGTGTCATATCGTGATATCATTGCTATAGCAACACCATGCATTTGTATTCCCTGGTGTGCATTACAACAACACAAGCCTCGGCACGTCTGAGAGTCCCGTATCACCTTTCCTATGATGATTTATTACTTTAAAAAGGATCCACTTCAGCAACCTCCAATAAAGCACAATGCTTTACAAAATATACAAGACAACTGCTGCTGCTAAATGTGGAGACAACAAGCTTTTTTCACCACTTAAGGCAAAAACACTGTTGAGTACTACCAGGCTAGAGAGGAGGAAATACATGCAGCTGATGATGCGCAACCCAAATGCAGCTCCTGCATAGTTAGATGGTTAGAGTGCTTTAGTTATTGTTAAAGTATTAAGGAATTATATTATACTTTTACCTACATTTTACAGGGAAAACACTAACTAGGATATTTGTTAACACTATTTGACTTATGCTGTGTCATGAGATATAATGCTACGTCACTATTACTGAATGATGCTGCTGTTGGCACCTTGTTTCAGGAAATTCACACTTTCAGTTAGGAAGCATGTCATCACTGACAGTAGCTCATTGGAAGAGGATGGAAAATGCCCCTGTTTTACATTTATGCTGCTTATGCACACTTACACAGTTTCACCCAATATAATGATAGGATTTTCAGGCTGTAATGCCCACCACTATCTCTCAGAACTCTCCGCATTAAGTAAGTTACTAACTAGTTTGCTCGACTATTAATATAGATTAAATTCATATTTCGCCCTTTTTGATGTGACTCTAAAATTCTGTATTTAGAGAGTACATTGCATAAATGAAAGAAGCTGTTTATAATGCCAACAGAATGAGAAAAGATGCGAACAGGTGACCTATCAATTTATACTGCATGTGGAGAAATTAGGTCATTAACATCAGTAAGCGGATCAATAAGAGGTCAGATGTGAGCATTCCTAATGTAAAGCAACTCTCAGCCCACTCAGAAAACACAAGTCCTTCAATTAGAAAATGCTGAACACCCGCAGGATTTAAATTCACGCTGCAAATGAGACACGAGTCTCCCATTTCTTGGTCAGCAGCTTTATTTTTGCCAAGCAGCCACCCACTTACAGCGAGACTGCTCATTAAGTGATCATACTGTAGGGATCATCAAAAAACTGGGATACCAGGAAAGTTTGTGAGAGTTCAATTAATTAGGCAGCAGCGCTCCGTGCCAGCTCAGTTTTGCCCAAAATACACATGCTCTGACAACATCACTCAGTCACTAACGCAACTTAGGCCCAGATGAATCTCATTTCACTGAATCTACCATAGAGGCCTCTGTATATGCATCCTGCAAGATTTGACAGAGAACAGCTGGAGCAAACCAGACGACCCCCTATGAGCAAGAGCTTTGGAAACAGTGAGAAGGAAAAACTCCCAATTCATAGCAGTGGAAAAACGGGAAGAAAGACACACTGTGGAAGAGAGCCAGAGATTAATAATCACTATTTATTAAATGCAGTGATGTACTGTATAAACACATAGTGAGTGGAAAAAAAAGGTGAGTGTAGACGAAAGATTTCATGGGAAACCCCAGCAGGTTTGGCAAACTGCAGCGTAGCAAAGGGTTATTCAGGGTGTCTGCAAACCTTCATCACTCTTTATGTTTATTGGACACACAACTTTGGTCAAGTGGAATGTGATTGTGTTGGTGATTTTATCTTTGTGAGGTGGATGATTTTTTCTTGGGTAACATCACTTCTAAATAGTCAAAGTATTTCCAAACCAATGGAAGATGATCCTTTTTGAGGAAAAAGCTCTTCACCTTCTGCTGTCCCAGGCATTTGATTTTTTACTTTTTTACAGTGGTACTCACAGAGACAGCCCAGAAAACTTCACACTGCAGGGTGCAGTTGTGATTGGCAAATGCAGGCACATCATCAGGCAGTGATGATTGAGGGAGCGCATGACTTGCTTTTGCTTTGCATTGTATTGGCGGAGCACGCAGTTTCAATGTTGCTCGATCACATAATTGATTATGTGAAGCCAAAATTGTGATTGTGATTAAAATTTGCCCTAATTTAAACTTGATGCCCTAATTTGAAGATTTGTTTACTTTTCTGTCTGGTTTCCATGTGGATATACTGACTGGGACCATTTAAAAAAAAAAGAGCATCACACTCCGATGTGATGCTGACACACAACAGCAATCACTCACTTCTCCTGTTGTCCTGAGTGGGTTCCAATCATTGAGACCCTTGACATGGGGGTGATGCAACAGTAGTTAACGTGCACTCATTAAGGGAGCACTTTACACCCACTGTCATGTTTGCCTCAAACACAAAAAGCACGGCATCGCTCTCTTACTAGCATACATACCAGGAGTTTAATTCTCACTTCTCAACGAGACATTTAAAGATCAATGTAACATGATGAAAAAACTTAGGTTTAGCATAGCAGAGCATAAGTGGAAGAGCATCAACTAAACAGTCACGATATTGAACTAGCTCGTTCCTTTTTCCCCCAACAGACCTATAGTTATAATAAGCATCTCTGCAAATGTGCATTCAATTTTAAAATCAAACTAGAAGACAGAAACATACTTCTGGTTCTATTGTTCGAAGGTTGAAGACGATGATCAGTGTGATTGTTGGACAAATTCCTTTCAAAGAGAGCAGTTATCTGAGCTTCATGAAACTACAGTGATGAAGATTCAATTATTTATAAATATCACAATAATGATTGCCATTAACTGGAAAGCACATGAAAAATGGTGGTGAGCCACAGCCAGTCATCCATCCCTGAGGATATCATCCATTGGCAATTGCACCAAATTTCACAACTTTTTAACAAACAATTCTAGGGTTGCCTATCTCTGCCCAATTCAAGGACTGAGACAAAATACCAGAAGAAAAATGCAGGAGATGTACTGTAAACAGTACTATGGGTGCCTGCACAACTAGATATGTGATTAAGAGCTTTATTACTATGTTATGACTGTAGACTGCAAATCCATTACAGGTTCTGAAGAATGACAAACAGGTAGTGATGCAAGGAAAAAGAGACGTCTTGTGCAGGATTGTTGTGCTATTATTACTGTGGGATCACGCTGTATTTTTAGTGGACTTAATGAATTGACAGAGCACACAGAGGACACAAACACAGACAGTTTCAACTGCTTCTGACTGATCAGGTTAAGATCTTCATATTCATTTAGCACTTACAGTGATACACTGTGTATAAGTGCTAATTATTGCTACCTCAGGATTCACCAATGGTACATTCATGCTAAAATAACCCGGATCCTTATTGCAAAAGCATCTGGCTTATTTATTTGTTTTTAAGCCAAATGTAAACTGAACCAGAGTCTGCGTGGATGTGGGTTCATTGGTTGACACTGTTTGTTTTCTCAGCAGTCCAAAAGAACTGAACAGAGCACAAACACATCAGAGTTAGAACCAGTCCACACAGATCATGAAACATTATGAAAGCATTCTTAAAAGTGGACCTATTACGCTTCTCCTTATTTTTTTCTCATGTGCATCCTGTTCAATTGACAGATGCTCATATTAAACATGAGCAAATAACAAAGTTTCAAATATCAGCTAATAATGGAAAATTACTTTCAGCAGTGGCGACACTATCAAAGTTTTGGCCATGAATGCATGCATCCCTGTTTATCTTAAGCATGAGCTTCAGACTGCTCTAAACACTCTGTTTCAGAGTATGATGGGTATGATGTCATAGAAAAGGGGTATCTTTAACCTTTCCACTTTTATCAGGTCCAACCTAGGGTCAGGGTGAGGAGTACGATAAGGGTTGGGTTAAAATCTGCCTCTTTTCAAGGTTAAGTTTTCAAGCACTTTACGGATGCACAACATCCTTCCTCTGCTATTTACACATAGATCATCTCTACAGTAATGTTCCTCAAGGCTTGAAATAGCACACAGCAATTAACGTATGAGTGAAATTGAATATTACATGAAGCGGTAAAAACTGCACAGGGAAATTCTCTTTTTACACCACGACAAAGCAAACAGCCCCTACTTCCCACCTCCTACCCAGCCCTCTTGGCATGTTGTAGCATGTGTATTTATGTAGCAACTGAGTGGCATTTATCACACAGCTTATTTATAATTAGTTCACTTAGTCTGGGGGAGACAGCCTGTTAGTTGGCATATGTTCAGATCCTGGTTAAAGACACACTGCTCCCCAAGGGGATAGTTGACATGTATGCATATGGTGTGTGTGTGTGTGTGTGTGTGTGTGTGTGTGTGTGTGTGTGTGTGAATGACAGCAGACAGTCGCTGCAGAGGGTGCCCTGAGCCTCCATTAACACAACCCACCATGTTCCTATCCCTCGGCTACCCAGCCATGCTGAGAGAGACCACTAGAAACCTGGAGGGGAGCGAGTTCATCTGAGTGCATGGAAGAGGAAGACGACAGGGCAAATGTACAGAGAGAAAACGGGAAGAGGAGGCGACGAGAACCTGAGTCAGACAGAATAAGTGAGAGAAAGGAGAATGTTGGGAAGGGAAGGATGAAATAAGAGGAAGGAAGGCTGGAGAGAAAGAGAGGGAGTCCGGTTCAAATCCAAGGTTATCACATGGCTAAAGTCGAGCCACTTGCCAGCCGCCAGTTTGGGACAGCAGCGCTCGGATGCAAGGATGCTGCCCTGAACCGCTTCTACCAGCCGGGCCGTTTGTCTCGGTGAGTGTGCCACTGTGCTCAAAAATGGATGCTGCAGAACTCCGTCACAGCACAAGGATCAGATGCATAACCTGACAGACTTCCTAAGGGGGAAGTCTTTACAAAACGCGCGTCCAGTCACCATCACTCCTCCTTCTGCAAGTCGCCAGCTGTCCCAGACATTGAATAGCTTGGGGAAGCCGCTTAAAAACATCGCTCTAAGTCTCCTTCCTTTGGCAGGCAATGCTTAAGTGTATCCTCTTTAGGCTGCATATTACATAACTGTTTGCAGTGGAGCTAGTGGAGCCCTGTCTCACACGCCAGAATGATGTGAGCAAAAATAAACATAATAAAAAACCTGCAAGATCTGTTGTGTCAAAAGTCTGACACACAGTGGTGGACAGCTCACTGAGAGAATCCCTTCTTCATCATCTAATCATGCCGAAGCACATATGCTGTCTCAGTCACCTGCATCTCTCCTCTCTCTCCAAGATGAGTGGGGGATTTTTAAGGTTAAAGCGCTATTGCAGCTTTGCTTGCCCGCCATATCCCTCCCTGTGCATGACATCATTGATGTGAGACAGACTCAGACTCCGTGACACACTTTCAGACCACTGAATTATATGTGGATAGGAAATGATGCCATATAGAATTAAAGCTCAGACAATTAACTGGTTCACAGTCAGCTATGTGAATACTTTTGAGCTTTGGAGAGTTGATCAGACTGAACAAACAGTAACAATGTGCTATATGAATACTCTCAAGCTTTGGAGAGCTGATAAGACAGAACAAACAGTAGCAATATGTCACCTTAGGTTTAAGAAAATTGTAATATTTGACTGTTTTTTGTCCTTTGCCTGCTACACTGATGTGCTCTCTGAATATAAAGCTTGGTAACAGCTGCACTTAACCCTCTCAGAAGTCCCTCAGTGCCCCATGGAAAGGTTATGATCTTTCACCCATGACGACGACAAGCCAAGAAATCTGAAGTCATCATAAGTTGTCATTAGTGCGTGAAAAGCAGCCTGAAGAGTGACGACAACCGTGTGAATTCCCCTATATGTCAAAGTTCTCCCTCTAGCGGACAAAGCCCGTCACAACTGAGCTTCAGCCGCTCCCCAGGAAGAGGTTAATCCATTCATAGCATTATAATGACATCTACACCAGCGCACCATACTAATCACATCTGCCTTCAGATTTCAGCAGCTGCAGACCGGCGTGGAGCTCAGTGAGACAGGCTGCTACAGCTGCGAGAGCCCAAACTCACGCGTCTCGGGAGGAATATGCCAACCCAAATAGACTGCAAAATCTGTCACTCTGGAGCCAAAAACGTCACAACTTTACGTGCCATTTATCAATGATAACCACAAATTCCCGAGATACATTACGGCGGGAATAAGCATTTTAAAACCAGGTTTAGCATCCTCCTTTTTTTTTTCTTTTAACGGTGGACCGGTCCCTTATCCTTTACCCACTCAGGTGATGAACACACGTATGAACTTGTTTTGACATTTTCCCATAGAAGCGACACAGTCAGAGTGAGCTAATAAGAAAAGCATAAAAAGCCATTTCATAGGTTGAACGTGCCAAAGTGAAAACTTGAGCAAAGAGCACCCGCGGATACACACACTGCACTTCGACTCACCTTGAGCGGCCGTTCCTCGGGTGCTGAATACACTTGCTATCAAAGTGGCCACATACCAAATCATAGTACTATTGCCGACCAGAAATAAATCTCATCATATCTCAAAGTGCCCCTTTCGGTGAATCTCTCATCGCCGAGTGCCCCAGGACAAACTGAAGCGGGCCGGTATCCTTGTCTTCTTGTTAACCGAGCCCTGGACACTTTTCCATCGGCGCTTTCCCCTCTCTCTTCCCCTCTCCTCCGCTCTCCACTCGCATCCTGAGTTGGATCACCTGCGCCAATGGGACGAGAGCAGGCGACGCTGTGAAACCAAGCGCGAGCCTTTAGATATCCACGAGCCCGCCTCCACACCCGTTTCATTGAAGGGTGTGGGTGGGCTCCGGATGCTGATTGGTTACCTGCGCTGTCGTTTTCCGAGTTGGAGTGATGCGTTCCTGGCATGAGGTGAGGCTCGGAGGTTCTACACCTCTGCTCGGTGGAGCACCCAGGAATAGCTGCTGGTCGCTGGCTTTTTTTGGTTTGTTTGTTTCGATGCGAATAAACTTACATTAACAGCTGTAATGGCGTGTGTCGGAGAAAATAATGTTATGTGGGTCACTTGTAATAGAGTTAGAGGCAAACCATCCGATATGGTAAGTGCAGCATCTCAATGATAAAACTGAAGGGAAAAACTTATTATACAAAACCAGTTGTAGACGTCAGACATCCGCAGACAGAAACAACCCAACAGGTGGTTACCCTTTATAATGGCTTGCAACCAATTCTATTTCTTTAAGGCGTTTACTGCTCTTTGGCTGTGGATGCTTATGCGTGACTCTGAATTTTTGCAAGTCGAAGGAATCAGTGCTTATGAACAAAACGATGACTTCCTGATTTGAGCTTTTTAAAGGTAATTGATTACATCTTCCCATTTTTCTTGGACAGCATGAATGCAGCAGTGGAGGGAGCGTTTCAAGGTGGGTTGGCGTGTGGAGCTGTTGCGGAGCTGCAGTATCATGCTGCGCAATAAGACGAGAGGAATCCACCAGCCTGTGTGTGTGTGTGTGCGTGTGTGTTGGGGGGGCATCATCACGTGACTCACACCCGTGCATTCATATCCCTTCTGAAATATGAGTTCACTGTTTAAATGACGCGCTGGTGGTCTGCCAAGTCACCAAGACTGCCGTTAAAGAATCCTGACTAATTTCCAAGACTTCTGAATTCAGCATGATTCACACTTTTTCATATAACGATTCCGTCAATGGCAGTTTTAAATTCAACTGACTCAGCCTGCCTTGCTCACAAGCCATCCATCATGCCTCATAGCTAATTCTACATCAAGGTCTGCAAGGACCCCCACACCTCCTTGAGGAGGAGGTTTTGTTAATAGCCTCTGGTAGGATGACAAATACAAGTGATTTAAAGTCATTTTTATTTAACATATTCCTGTGCGTCACTCATATCCTTATTTACACTATTTCCCACGATTCCCATTCGAAACTTTGGCTGCTGTTCAGCCCAGTTTCCCTGCTGAGATCAGTTTAGTTTTTAAGCAATGATTCAGGTCTGACAAATCCACAGCTGAGATAACTCTGGGATGTTATACTTGTGTATTTATAGTCAAATCTTCCTTTCAAAAGGACACGTATAACAATTTTTGGTGTTTCACAAAATCTGCTTAATTTCACTAAGACATTTTGGCAATTTTCAAAACTTTTCTTTAAAGGAGTGTCATAATCAGTTCAATAATTATGTAATTGTATTTATTAGCAGTTCTCATATATGTAGGTGCATAGATATTGTTCCACACTAGAGTATGGTTCATACCCCTGCTGTGTTAAGGGATAGGTGTGGGGCCCAGGCTGGGATTTGGGCAAATAGACTAGTGTGCTATTTTCAATAGTAAGTAAGTAAAATTTATTTATATCGTCCTTTTCACAGATGAAAATCACAAAGTACTTCACAATACAATGAATGAAAAAACAACACATAACAATATAAAACAATAAACTACAACAAAAAAACAACAAATTAGTTGAAAGCTTATTTATATAAAAATGTCTTCAGCTGCTTTTTAAAAGAATCAATGGAGTCTGTACAGCGCAAAAACAGTGGAAGAGAATTCGCCTAATAATTTGGCCTAGGGAGAAGATATAAAAGTAAAAAGAGAATTGGACCCAAGACAGATCCCTGAGGTACCCCACAAGGCTGAATATGTCTTCAAGTCTACTGGATAATAGAGCCAATGGTGCGAGTTGCCATAGCCAATCTTCAAAAGCCACAACCCCAACTCACTAAAACTGGCAGAAGTGGAAACTCACCTGTCACTTATGATCGCTCAAAGTAAACGGTCAAGCAACTCATCTAAGCCATCATGTCAGAGACAGTATGAAATGTATAGCCTGATGGATTAAACTACAAATACACCCAAGCAAATATTCACAGCATTGTGGTTGAAACTACGTTATCACTCAGGTCAAACTTGTAGATAAAAAAACAAAACTGTAGACAGACAGTTGTCACAACAGTTTAACCAGGAAAAACATGCATCACTTGTTACAACCAGAACGCAGGCAGAAGCATATGGCATGTCAAGCACCAGCATATCAGTGTCTCTGACAGTGACATTGCTGTCACATAGATGCAAAGTAAGGTCTACTTTCTTGATGTTCAACGGCCATTTTGGCCTCTGTAAAGACTAGAGTACAGCCATGGATCACTGCCACACTGAGCAGTGGGCTTTAAAGGTGCTGTGTGAAGTGCAAATAGCATATGGAAATTAAGCTTTCATCACACTATCTGAGCCACACGACCATGCTCAACTCCAAGAGGCTTTTATTCCTCTCTGTTGTTTAATGAGCCAGGTGTAACCCATCAACTGTTGTGACCATAAGCTGTAACAATGACACAAACTAGTATCGTGTCATTTAAAGACATGCTCTTCATTTTCTCTCTGTATTCTACCTGCACAAGCTCAATTTGATTAAAAATAAATAAATCTGGAAAACATCTAAAATGATGTCACTTAGTGGGAGCTGTCCAAATATCAGAGATACTGAATTCAATTTGACAAACAAGAGCATGTGATTAAGCAAAAACCTAAACTTAACTGAAATTATTTCAAATTACTGCTAACATGAGAAGCCTGGAATGCAAACTAAAAAAGTAAATACTATGTTTAAGAATAACTTTTCCATATTACTTTTGAGTTCTCTTTTATGTATACAGGTAACAGAAGCCAGAGGCACAGACAGCAGAGCTCATTTCATGCAGGTACACTTAGTATTAGTATTAGTATTAACAATCATCATCATTATTATTATTAACTAATATTCAAAGAGACTGTTGTCTTTACTAGAGTCAGATGTTTAAGCTTCCCAGGATCACCATGTCTGGACTTACAAAAGAAGACTGTAGATACTAAAATTCTTGCTCACCACAGAGTTTGAGTATCCTGATCCTCAGTGTACATTACTGTCAACTCACTGATATTTACTGTTACAAGTCATGGTTTTTCTACAATTTTGTGATCCTTTGACCTTGTGTCTGGAGTCCAAACATACCTTCAAATAACCAAAGTGACAGCGACCTCTAATGGCCATTATCCTTCAGGGATAACTTGAGCCATTATGAGCAACAACAGACTTCAGAATATATTTATAGAAATCTCTGTCTGTGTTAATTGGTCGGGGTGGATTCATAGCTTCTCACAACACCAGATATACTCTACACCTTACATCCCAACAGGTTGATTTTTGGTTCATCTGGACGTAGTTTTTAAACCCTACATCAACCTTTTGGGATTTACTTACCTGGATGATTCAGCATGCATCAACACACTCTGCACCTTACAGTTATTAATGTGTGTTCTTGTGTAACTGTGACAAACGTTCTTCTAAAAGTCTGGAAAATTAATGAAGAAAGGCTCTGCCAAAGGCTCAACCTTAAAACAAGCAAACATTTCCCTAAACCACCGCTTAAAACATCAACAAGACAAACTGGAACAGATGGAAACATACATTTTCATAATTTTGTACTGCCTGTCTATATTCTTTTATCATTTGTTGGCCAAAGACACAATTTTTTAACCGTGGATTTTAAAGTTAAGTCACTTTATATGAAATAAACAAATGAACATCACATCAAAGTCAAACAGCTTATTTTTTATTTAAAGGGCCAGTAGTTCTGACCTTTTAGTGTTCCAATGTCACATAACCAGTAGCCTTTATATCATCACCATTAAGCCCAATCTGATTGCCAGTGCAACCTTTTTTGTACACAAGGTCAACATGTTTCCTTTTCCTCATTTGCTCCCCTCTGAAGTAGCTGAGCTGAGAAAGTGGCGTATGCAATAAAGGAGGGAACTGCAGTAGCTACCACCAGGACTTTTCTTCATTTCATCAGAATCTATAGAGTTGCTTTGATAGGTAACAAAACCTCTTAGTTCAGCAGCTGCCAAAAAGAAGACTCGGTGCTGACAGAAACTGTGATGGTTTGGCTGGGTTGGGTTTGGGACCTATTCTCTTTGTTCCTCCTCGCTCTGTTTTACGTCTCCTTCAGTAAGTCTCAGGTAGAGTTGCTGGACTAGTTTTGTGCTGCTGATCCGTCCACCAGTCAAATCCAAAGCGTTCCCTCTCTTGCCCCCATTTTCTTGAGTGAGTGTGTCAAGTCACCTTCCTGGTGGGATGGGGTGTGGGAGTTTCCCCTCATGTATCCCTGTTGATTTGGGCTGGCACACCTGCTTTCCATTAGTTACTGTCACGTAAAATTACCAGCTCTTCATCCACTCATCTCCTGCTCAGCGCAGTACTCAGTGTGGTAACTAGTGTAGCTCTTTTTCCTCAGTCTCCCTCATTGATTTATTTTCTCCATCTGCCTTAGATCCCCTCTGGTGTTCCTGCTTGAATAAAGAAAACAAACATTCTCTGTGGAAAAAATGAAAAGTAACTCACCAGTGGATACGCATCTGTCTGCCTGCTCAAATGTTTTCTCCTGTGTAATAAAATGAGTAAACCTGGTTTCTCTCTCAGGTTCGGCCTTTGGGTCCAAAAACCTGTGCCAGTTATGACTGTTATAACAGCAAAGATGGTGTAAAATAGAGAAGTTCTGGTTCCAAGCTACATGAGGGACACAATGCATCCTCCAGCAAATATTTGCTCTCTGGCACCATCAAAGATTGATTCAGCCATGAAATAGATTCTTCAATTAAAATTCCCTTAGCTGTAATTCACAAGTTATTGTGTCATTATCCACCACCATAGCTTACTGTATGAAGAAAGGTTGGTTACTGGAAAGCAGCAGAAAAGTTTAAAAATAAACAGTGAAAAAGCTGCTTCCACATAACCTGAGATATAAAAGCTCTTTCTTCATATGTAAGATATCTTCTGGGTTACGGATGAAATCTGAGTTACATCTGACCTGATTTGTGTTCATAAATCGCTTAAGAGAAACAATGTCTTGATATCCTGGATGTGTTTTGTGCTTAAGCCTCTCTGTAGGCCTTGGAAATGAAACTGCAAATACATATGAACTACAATAACAACTCTGTAGATGAGCCAGATTTAACCTGAAGTTTAGCATTTGTGTAAAACAATTCTTTGGTAAACGTTGAAGTAATTCAGCTTCTGTACTCATAAAAGAAAGAGCCCAATTCAGTCTGGCAGGGTGGCTGGAGTCTATCCTAGCTGTCATAGGCGAGAGGCGGGAAGAATAGAAGCTACCGTGGCTTTATAACTTTTGTTGGTTTTGACTATATGTTCACTCTTACCTGTTCTTGCTCTCTCTTCTTTTGCTGTCCTCATCCAGCTCTCCCTCCTTCTCACCATCTCTGTGGTGCTATTACCAAAATATAAATGCAGCAGTGAAACATAATTTACACCCCAACATAATCATATTTTTTTTAAAGTCATAATTGCTTTATAACAATATTCTAAATGAATATGGGCTGGTGCTGGTCATTAACATCCCTCTGGTTTGCTCTCTTGAGCTCTGCTGCCTGGTTTGACCAGACTTTGAAAGCTAAAATAAGCAAATAGTCTCTAACAAGGGAAAATGAGCATAACCAACACTTTTTACAGCACAGTAATGACCCTGCATTATCAGAAAGATTTGCATTTTTCCTTGCATGTTTACATGTTTGGGTAATGTGTGTTTTCAATCTTCACAACTGAATTGTGCCATGGAATGACCTCTTCATCTTGTTTCTGTGTGAGTGCACTGTAACATCATGACATCGAGTACACTGGACCTGTTTTTGCTGGTCTCCACTAAAAAAGTTGGGAAAATATAAAATTATGTTATTGTTAGGCATGTTATGATGAAATTTAGGTATAAACTCACTATTACTTACCTAACAACACAGCGTTTGGCTCACTGAGTGTCATGGTCCTCCAGTCCTCCTACACTGGCTCACCTTCTCTATCTGTCCCTTCTCGTCATGCTCTCCTTTGTGATGTCTGTGCGAGTGAGTGTGTGTTTGTGTATTATTGTTCACACTAAATTTGACACTGATCAATTTAATATCAGTCAATCAAAGAAAATGTTATTTTTGGAGAATTTTAAAACTGACAATTATGAATTTTTTTTGTGTATTTGTTTATTTTTTCTTTTGCATACCATGTCAAGCTTTTCTGTATATAGTTGTGTTGTAGCTTCAGGATCAAACGTTTGTGTGTGTGTGTGTGTGTGTGTGTGTGTGTGTGTGTGTGTGTGTGTGTGTGTGTGTGGCATTAATAACCTTTCTGTGTGGTGGAACTTCAGGAAGCAGTTGCAGGTAAATGTGAGGTGGACATCACATTTCTGACTTTGAGTACCAGTGAATCCTGGTATCTCTCGTAGTCCTGTCTATGTTCCTAACACACATACAACAACGCACATGTACACGTCTTCCTTTACATTCAAACGCTATTGCTTACCCACAAACATTACATGAGTCTTAACCTGAACTGACCCCTGAACTCCAAACTGCACCTAAAAACAGTGTCTGGGTTTCAAGAATAAAACTAGGTCTGATTTCAATTTAAGCACACTACCACACTTCCTGTATGCTTTATGTGTATATCAGAGTTAGCTAATCACCCTAATCACCCCATATCATTTAGAATTAAATAAATATTAAATAATAAATAATATTTTGAATATTTAGAATAGACAATAGGCCTTGGTTGCTAATTACCTAAATACATACATTTACCATAGCCTTAGTAAATCTTTAATTCCAGAGATCATGAAAACCAATCAAACTGATAAAACATAGAACATTTCAATAATTCCAATCTAATCCAATGAAAAGGTGTCAAATGTTCGAATATAATGTTTCCTGTTTTATATCCATGTGGGCATTGTTGGAGATTGGTGGTTCGATCCCTGGCTCCTCCAGTCTGCATGCCAAGTATCCTTGGGCAAGATACTAACCCCAAGTTGCTCTCCGATGCATCCATCGGAATGTGAATGTCGTTAGAAAAGCAGTTTAGAGTCAGTGCTTGTGAGAATGGGTGTGATTGGGTGAATGTGGCACGTTGTATACAGCGCTTTGAGTACTCCGGGAGAGTAGAAAAGCGCTATATAAGAATCAGTCCATTTACCTTATAAAGTGCTTCCAGAGGAAATAATGAATGACAAAACTGGTGCTGCTTGTTATTTGAAAAATCTGAAAGTTATTTGAAACAAATATGTGGCTGAATTAGACGCAGTGAAAATCTTCTGAAGTATCAGTGTTCCCCTCTGTATTGACACACTGTCTCACTGCTGGTAACACAGGTATGTCTACTAGTATCCTGAAGGGATATATATTTATAAATTTGTAATTCTTTATTTATATATTTATAAAGAATTGCAAACAACAATAAGTTGATGCTTAAAGCAGGTTTATTTAATTAATATCCAATTTATTTCCAATTTCTATCAAATTTATCTTTAACATGGTGTTTTAGGTCTGGTTGAAGGACTGATGTAATGGTAAGTTGTCCACTGCTCCACTTTAAATATTGAGAGATTACCTAATGAATTTTAAGCAAACTTGTGCCCCAGTTCAAGACCATATTCATTTGTTTGTAGAAAGATTGTAATTGTAGAATTGCTAGCTCCCCTAGAGTTTTGACCACCCCAACAATAAGACGATTCTCTATGAGCTAGAGATGGACCGATCCGATATTACGTATCGGTATCGGTCTGATACTGACCTAAATTACTGGATCAGATATCGGAGGGAAATAAAAAATGTAATCCGATCCATTAAATATCAAAAAAACACCTCACAAAACTTGCGACACGGCGGTCGGAGCAGTATGCATCACCTGATTGAGCGGCTGTGTGTATTTGTAGCCTCGTTACCAAACCAGCATTTCATCTCCAAGGAAGTTATCCCAGAGAGAAGTAAAGCAAGTGTGTAAGTTCATCTCTGAATGCAGGTAAAGCGTTCCCATGTTAAGCTTAACAACCGATATATGGAGCGACTGCCTCTTCTCTCTCTCTCTCCCTCCCCCTCCTGCCGATACTTCATGAAACTGCTTAATGATCAGCTGATCGGCTTTTCTGTCGCGAGTCCTTCTCTCTTCTTTGTTTTTGGCCCACTTTGCACCAGAAAGAGGAAACCAGCGGCTGAACAACAGCAGCACGTTTAAGCTTGATAAGCTGTTGTTAGAATTTATTTAATATTACTTTCTACACCAGGATCCTTTTCTACGTAGCTGACGGCTGGTAACTGTGCAGGGGCGGATCTAGCAAAGTTTAGCCAGGGGGCCGATAGGGCATGAACAGGAAAAGGGGCACAAAGACATACTTTTCTTTCTTATTCTCATTTAAAATGTCTAGCTTTTAATAAATAATTATCTGAATCTTACACCCAAAGTTTTAATCTGATGTAAAATGTATAGAAGTCCATTACTGTATATAGTAACTGTTAAGTCTAATATACCCTAGTAAGCTATAGTACTTTTTCCTTTGGGAAGGTACCATCTGTGCAGTCTGCAATTCTGTTGAAGAAAGATGTTGAATCTATTTAATTATTCTTGAAAAATAATTTATTTCTGTGCATTTTTTTTTCACACTGCATCAAATTAAAGTTAATTACGTCGATTAAGCATCATGAGGTGGAGGGTGGGGGGTGGTTCCCTATTTTTTTTTGCTGGGAGTTTGCAACCCTATTAGTTAGGTTGCTTAATATTTCTGCTAAGTACTCTTTAAAATACCAGAATAGGGAGGATGGAGCAGGTTCAAGTTTATTAGATTGATCAGTGTTGCTGAACTATGAAATATTTTGGGTGCAGTGTATTTTTTACATACAGGTATAACAGAATAGCTTTAGTGTTGTTGTTTATTTAAACTTGAGTATGAACTTATACAAAATGCAGCAAGATATTTAAAAAACAGTTTTATTGATTAAAAAACACTATATCGGATTCATATCGGTATCGGCAGATATTCAAATTTATGATATCGGTATCGGACATAAAAAAGTGGTATCGTGCCATCTCTACTATGAGCAAGCATTTAGCAACAGTGGGGAGGAAAAACTCCCTTCTAAAAGGAAGTAACCACTAACAGAACCGGGCTCAGGAAGGGACAGCCATCTGCTGCGACTGGTTGGGCCGGGGAGAGTGAAACGAAAAGCCACCTGGAGAAGGATCTGAAAACTGGATTGTAGGTGGCAGACAATTGGTCTGGTAAACCACCCTCTCTGTTCAAGAATAGTCGTTCACAGTGGACATAAGTAGTGGACATAGTCATAGATGGCTTCTTTCACTCCTCTTGCAAACCATCTGTCCTCTCTGTCCAAAATGTGAACACTGACATCCCCGAAAGCGTGACCTTTGTCCTTTAGATGCCGATGTACAGCTCAGTCTCATCCTGTGATGGTGACTCTTCTGTGTTATGTGATGCATTTGTGGAGTGGTTGTCTGGTTTCTCCAGTGCAGAGGTCTGAGCACTCCTTACTGCACTGCACAGCATACACTATGGTGTTTAGTATATGTTTGGGTGTTTTGCTCTTGAGATGAAACAGTTCATCTCTGAGGGTGTGGCTGGGTCTGAAGTACACTGGGATGTCATGTATGGAGCAAATTCTGCTGAGTTTTTCGGATAAACCTGCTACATAAGAAATGACAATGTTGTTCTGTTTGCCATTGTGATTCTGCCTAGTTGGTGTCTGACCTTCTTTCCTGTACATCTTTGCTGATTTGATGAACGCCCAGTTGGGATAACCACATGTTTTAAGAGCTTTCTTTGAATGTGTGCGTTCCTTTTCTTTCCCTTCTGGCTTTTAATGGGAGCGTTTTCTGTTGCAGGATCCTGATTATCACTGAGAACCTACACAGAAATACTAATTGGAAGGTTGATGGTTTGATCCCTGGCTGCCCCAGTCTGCATGCCAAATATACATGCCACAATCTGAAGACACTGAAGAATAGATGGGAAACAAAGCTAGTGACATCCATCAGTCTGGAAAAGGTTACAAAGTAATTTCTACGCCTTTAGGACTCCAATGAACCAGACTAAGCCATTTTCTTCAGTTCATGTCCTGAAGCTCAAGCTCACTTGAATCATGCAGCAAGACAATGATCTGAAACAGCAGAAAAACACCAGAAAGACTTAAATCTGCTCTCTGGCATCTTATGTTTTTTTTAAACCTTAAACAGGCAGTTCATACTTGAATGGTGATATAAAAGACTGTTATCACAAAAACCTTATTGCATTTCTTGCTGCCAAATGTGGCACCACCAGTTATTGGACTTAAAGAGTAATTACTTTTTCACATGTTTCCAGGTATATCAGGTTTATCAGATAAATAAAGCATCTTCTTGTTTTCCTGACTTTGACAAATTCACTGCATATCTGATACCAAACTGATGACCTTAATATCCTACTGATCTGTAGCTGGGCATTAGATCCTGTTGGTTCCACGCTGCCACATCGAAAGTACTTTATAATGCTGCTAATTTCTCTTGCCAAACATTTCTAATCACTCCCTCAGTTATGTTCCCTGGCTAAGCTTCTAGTGAAGAAGATGCTTTGTTTTTTGCCACAGTTGTAGTACCACTTTGTAGTTGACACCAGAAAAAAGGATGTGCAATCTGTCCCATGAGTGGTTTTCTCTTCACATCGTAAGACTTTGTCAAAACTTGATTCTACGCCTACCTACAACTCACCAGCTCTGACTTCTCTTTAGCGATTGTTTTTTCTAAAAACCTTTCCAGCATTTCTTCTCTGTGTTCTGCAGTTTTTTCCACACGTCTGAATTAGTTGTGACCCCATGACTCACTGATGTTCAAATGTCAGGCTGTGATGTTTAGTCAGGGAACATCTAGACCTTATGAGCAATGGTGCTTGTTAAAGGGTGCATAAAAACCTTGATGAAAATAATTATACAAGATCCCTTCTCAAAAAATAAATACAAAATTGAAAAGCCATGTGTATCAAAGGGACAGCAAA
The DNA here is from genome assembly GCF_013358895.1 of Oreochromis aureus. Classification (NCBI taxonomy): domain Eukaryota; kingdom Metazoa; phylum Chordata; class Actinopteri; order Cichliformes; family Cichlidae; genus Oreochromis; species Oreochromis aureus. Next base: position 4,633,994 of record NC_052951.1, on the reverse strand, counting down.
CTGTTGAAAATGCTCTTTTCCAAGGAGTAAGCCAAAAATCTTACCTGATTTAAATTTGGCCAATTTTGTAGTCAAGATCGTCTTGGGGCCCCTTCTGTTATTTTGCAATAATCTTGCACCTTTGAATGCAATTTTATTTCTGAATGTGACCAAAGTCATGTGGAGGTAAATTTGGGGTAGGGAAGGCAAGAAAATTGTGCTAGTGCAGCCAAAAAACTGTACTATATACTTCCACACAACAGCAGTGCAATAGTTCAGGTTGTTTCTACTCCTAATTTTCTCCCAGAAGCAGATTAACAGTCTTACCAGGTGAGATGTATTCACAGCACATAACACTGTGGATATTAAAACAAAAAATGATGAGAACCCAGTCTTTACATAAGCTGCTCCCTTCAGTCTTAGAAACTGTGGAGCTTAAAACAGCTGAGACCAGTCAGTGGTAAATGGCAAAATATCTATTCACAACACCAAGAGCAAGTCAAGATACACCATTGCCAAAAGTATTTGCTCATCTGCCTTCACACACATATGAACTGGGAATTTTTAACTATTCTTCCAGAAGGACAAACTGTTCCCACACAATTGAGAGCATGGAATTGTCCAATATGTCTTGGTATGTTGAAGCATTAGAGTTCCCCTCATTGGAACTAAAGGGCTAAGCCCCACTCCTGAAAAGCACCCCCTCCTCCAATAAACTTTACACTTTGAACAGTGCAGTGGGAAAGCTACTGTTCACCTGGCAACTGCTAAATCCAGATTTTTCCATCAGATTGCCAGATGGAGAAGCATGATTCATCACTCCAGAGAACACGTCTCCTCTGCTCTAGAGTCCAGTGTTGGCATTCTTTACACCACTGCATCTGACGCTTTGCATTGTTCTTGGTGATGTAAGGCTTGGATGCAGCTGCTTGGCCATGAAAACCCATTCCATGAATAGAATAGAATAGAATAGAATAGAATAATCCTTTAAGGCTACGTTCACACTGCAGGCGAAAGCGCATCAAATCCGATTTTTTTGACCCTATGCGACCCATATCCGATCTTGGTATGACAGTGTGAACGGCACAAATCCGATATTTTCAAATCCGATCTCGGTCACTTTCGTATGTGGTACTGAATCCGATACATATCCGATGTTTTAGAAAGCGACTGCTGTTTGAACGGTCATGTCGCATTAAATCCGTCTTTTACGTCACTGACACAAGACAGACGCCAACTATCAGCGCTGGAGAAGCGCCCGAGAAGACATCGCGAACGCTTCCTGGCCATCCAGTGTAGATGTTAGTGAAACTGTTGGGAAGACAACTGTGAACATTTTATTTGTACTGTATAATCTGCAGATTCTGACAGAAATCTGCAACTATCCTTTGAAGCACCGCTCCTCTAAAACAGCAATAAGGATAATTATTAGGTTATTTACATTATTATGTAAATAACAAAATAACTTAAAGCAAAAAATGGGAAACGTAAAGTCCGAAGTCTTTATATTAAGGGCCATCAGCCAAACAATATTGTTTGCTCTGGGTCTCAACAGAGCGTGTTGTGTGTGACATCTTCTTTTGCGCATGTGGGCTGCTTTGAGCGTTCACACTAGAGCACGTTTGCTGTGGCATTTTATTTGTAGTGTGAACAAGCAGACAAAAAAAATCGGATTTGATCAAAAAATCGGAATTGAGCATTAAGACCTGCAGTGTGAACGTAGCCTAATTGTCCCACAAGGGGAAATTTGGGTGTAACAGCAGCAAAAAAGACACATAAGATAAGATAAGATAAGATGACCTTTATTAGTCCCACAGGTGGGAAATTTGTTTTGTTACAGCAAAAGTGCAAAGTTATGTAGCAGAAATTAGAAAATATACAAATACAAACATATACAAACAAACAGCACACAGGACACAGAACAGAAACATACACAATTTTTGCATATTTACATCAAGGACAATGGTTACCAAAAGTACTGTACCGTTATTAAATTAAATAAAATTAAATACAGATAAGAGGCAAACCCTAGTTATAGTGTGAATCGGTTGATAAAATAGTGCAAGTTATAGCGCTGATGTAAACCTATGTTTGTTGGGAGCAGTTTTGATTGTACAGTCTGACAGCTGCAGGGAAGAAGGACCTGCGGAAACGCTCCTTCATGCATCTAGGATGCAGCAGTCTGTCACTGAAGGAGCTCTGCAGTTCAGCAACATTTCCATGCATGGGGTGGGAGACTCTGTCCATCAGAGATGTTATTTTGGCCAGAGTCCTTCTGTCTCCCACCACCTGCACTGGGTCCAGGGTGCATCCCAGAACAGAGCTGGCCTTCCTGATGAGTTTATCCAACCTCTTCCTCTCAGCTGCCGATAAACTGCTGCTCCAACATACCACACTGTAAAAAATGACAGATGCCACCACAGAGTCATAGAAGGTCTTTAAAAGCGCTCCCTGGACTCCAAATGACCTCAGCCGCCTCAGCAGGTAGAGTCTGCTCCGACCCTTCCTGTAAAGAGCATCAGTGTTGTGGCTCCAGTCTACATGGTTTATTATTCAGGTAAACACCCAGGTACCGATACGAGTCCACTATCTCAATGTCCACTCCCTGGATGTTCACCGGTGTCAGTGTGGTGGGTCTGCGTCTCCGGAAGTCCACCACCAACGCCTTGGTTTTCCCGGCATTGATCAGCAGGTGGTTCGTGCCAGCAGAAGCTCTCTACACACTGTTGTTGAGCTAATCTCAAGGCCACATGAAGTTTGGAGGTGGAGGTTTGTAGTAACTGACTGCAGAAAGTTGACAACTCTGCTCACTATGTGCTTCAGCATCCACTGACCCCCTGGTTTGTGATTTTACATGACCTTCCACTTTGTGGCTCAGTTGATGTAATTCCCAAAATGACAAGTCATTCCCAATCACTTCCAATTTGTTATAGTACACTGATTTTATACATAACACCACTAACAGCTGACTGTGGAATATTTAGTAGTGAGGAAATATCACAAGTGGACTCGTTGCATAGGTGCATCCTATCATGGTAAATGGACTGACTGATTCTTATGTAGCGCTTTGCTACTCTCCTGGAGCGCTCAAAGCACTTTACACAGCATGCTACATTCACCCATTCATACTCCAATGAATGCATTGGAGAGCAACTTGGCTTTAGTGTCTTAGTATCCTAGGTACTTGATTTTGTACACTTATTTTTTTTACATTTTATACACTTGTGTACATTCAAGTGATTAAAACACTTGTTTCAAAGATTCATATGTGTGAGTTAATACTTTAGGCAAAATATTTTTCTGCCTTTGAGCCAACCCTACATTTAGATCATGTTCTTTTTTTTTTAAACTGAAGGCCAGTTTTACATCAAGGATGATAACGCTCAAAATGTTTACAGAGAACATCAGAGAAAAGGGTTTAGTTCTTGTCATATTAGAAAGATCCTAAAATGAGCATTTAATGCTTCAAAGTGAATTGGAATAGAGTCTACATGATTAGAATCAACTGGTGCTTTCAACTGCCTTTCAGTTGAATGTGTATAAAAGATAGCATGTTCATTTCAGGACATTTCAGGAGATCAGGCGCCACATTTCCCCTGGAGCTCTTTGACAATGACATATTCATTCATATCCTGATTAACCAGACTGACTAAGAAAAAAAAGGTTACACTGTATCTTATCTTGCTTGAGGCTAGCGAATGCCAATGAGGTGATTAAATCTCAAAAGCTGTTAAGTGAAGTCAAATTGGGTGTACAGCAGATATCCTTCACTTATATCAATCTGCATGACGCCCACAGGCCAAGTGCTTTCAAAGATGAGATGAACAGTAGTAGAAGTAATCATCTGTCTTTGTAAAGTCTCTAAGGGAAGACTGAGTTTCTCAAAAGACACGGAAAACCCCAAAATACCTAATTTAATGTGATTCTGTTCTTTCTGAATGCTTCTGGCACAGGCAATATGCTTTGCCAGCAAAAACCAGATAAAATTTAAGAAGGAAAAGAATTGTAGACATGTATAGAAGGGACAACAAAAGAATGGAAATATAGGCACCACTAGACTAGTTTGTTTTCCTTCTTTTTTGCTCTGCCTTAGCTTCAAAAACAGCAGAATGTATTGCATCAATGTCAGTTTTATTTCTATAGAAAATTAAAAGTAACAAAGTTGACCCACGTGCTTTACAAGTTAGTTAACAGACAAGTGAAAACAATCGACAAAAATGCAGAACCATAAGAAAGTGCATGAATGGACTCAAGCGCAGGACTCTGTTTGTGAAACGGTTGAACAGTTTATTTACAAAAGACACCAGGTGCTTTATACAAATGTGCAAAGGAAGACAGGGGCTCCAGGGAATCCAGGGACGGGAAGGGAAAACCACACTCCTGTGGGTCACACGCACGAAATGCTCCTCTTCTGTCACACTCTACTCTCCTCTTCGGTCACACACGCCACTCGAAAACACTCACAAAAGCACTCCAGGGGAAAGGCAGGCACGGGTCCAGGAAGATCTGTTTACAGGGAGAACACGGTTAGTAGCCAGGAACAAAATCACAGGAAAAGGAGGAATTAACTAGAGAGAGCCGGGGCTACACTGACAAGAGTCATACAATGATCGAGCGATGAGAAACACCGAACCACCATCTTAAATAGTCACCAGAATATGGAATACACGTACCAGTGTTAAACTAAACTACTCAGGCTGGGCATACACTGTGCGGTTTTTGGCCCATTTTGAGACGATTTTTCAGTTGTGCGACCATTTTGGGGATCAGCCCGAGTTTTGCCTTAATCGTGTGTCGTGCATCGTGTAGTATAATAGGGTAACGAGAAGCGATTACCAGCTCCCGATCAACAATCGTTTGGTCATAAGAAAATCAAACCTGCTAGAGATCCTGTCGCCCGCCATGAGGGTATCAAAGCAACCTCTCACACTGCGCACGTGCAAACACAGAAATGAAAGTGAAAAAGACAGAGTAGCACGGCAGTGCAGTCTGCGATCTGGACACAAGTGATGGAGGCACAACTTGTAGAACTTTGGCAAGCTCATCCGAGCCTTTTCAATATGGCCTCACAAAATTGTCATGACCACAACAACCGTGAAAATAGTCGGATGGACATTGCTGCTCAATTGCAGCTGCCTGGTCAATGTTTTTCATTAGCAATTTAGCAAAGTTGATGGTGGTGGTGTCTGTGTGAGTGACAGACAGAGAGAGAGGGAGAGAGACAGATTTTGTGCTATAAACTTCATGTTATGGACGCACAGTGTGAGCACTCAGGTCGCATCAGAGGATATTCGGGCCGTATAGTGTAAGACCCTGCTTCGTGACCTACGAACTTCTAACCCCTCCAATTCAATCGAACAGTTTCAGCAGGAGCAGGCTGAAAAAAATCGCACAGTGTATGCCCGGCTTAACTCTTTTACACTACGTCCACACCTACCCTACCTACCTACACGGGTATTTTTGGAAATGCAGCTTTAATATGCGTTGCACGTCCACACGTAAACGGCGTTTCGAATCACCGGAAACTGAGATTTTTTAAATTCCTGTCAGGTTGGAGATTTTCGAAAACTCAGTTTTTGCATTTACGTGTTGTAACAGCAGTCTGGCGAGGCGGGAGCGGCTAGCAGGTCCAGCGGGCATGTGGTGTGGAGGTTAGTTGAAATACCCGAAGCCAGTCGGTTAAATCCAATAACAGACCTTTATTCATTGACAGCAACATAAGACCATACAAGCCAGGTCTCCACGGCTCTACTCTGTCCGTACATACATGTGCGGGGATCAGTAGTCGCCGTCGCCAGTTGGTCACAACGGTAAGGTTTCCTTTCAGAGAAAAGAACATGAGCAGCATGGAATGGCTGCCGCTAACAACAGCACACTAGGCACACTAGGAGACTCCCACAACTACTACAATAGTAGGGCAACCCCCCCTAGTGGTGCTATAACCCAAAAGGGTTGTTACAGTGTGGATGAGAAATACGGAGTTCGTCACGCAACGTCAAAGGTATGTGCCTTTTGTCACATCACACTGTGCGCCACGTTATTGTTTACATGAGATGAATTTCTGTAATGACAGATAGAGACAAAATACTGTTACCGTTAATCTGACTATCTGCAGTTTTTACACGCTTACATGTACACACGCAGAGCGGCACAGAGGCCCGGCTATAGGCAGCTGGCTGAGGCGTCCGGAAAAGGAGAACAGGACCGGAGATCGCGGACGACCGCGCACTGGAGAGAGTGATCGGGGCTGAGCAGAGAGGTCTGTGTTGGTGCTGAGGGGAGGTAGCTCCTCGCCGAGAGAGGCCCATGGCAGGGGATTGAGAGGCAGCGGGATGGCGCCTTATGTCTCCGGGACGGCGAGATGATGGCTACGCGTGTGTTAAGGGAAAAATCCCAAACAGAAAGCTGCCAAGGTAAACAGAAACACAGTGAGACAAAATACTTAATCACATGTACATGGGTGAACGTCTCCGCAGAGAGTCACACAGTGTACTTCTTTATTCGTGCATTTATAGTCACTGGTGCCCATACAACAGGGCGGCGTATTTTCGCTCTTCTAAGAAAAATGACTATACAACAGTATGTGGCTATCTTACTGGAACATTCCGTTCCTCTTTTATCAAGACATGTTACACAGGCGTGCTCTCCCGTCCAGCAGGCCGTCCAAGGACGAGCTTCTGGCAAGCAATATGAATCACAAACAGCAATGCATTTAATAAAAATCTTTTCACATTTCCCTCCTGTTGTTTAACTTTCACACTAGTTAAAACACCATTGGTTTATTATCTGTGCATGATTTCTTGCAGCGCATTTTTAATCAGCACGTCATACATTAGTGTATCACAGCATTTCAGTGTCAGGGGGATCATCATCATCTTCGTCCATGGGCAGTGTCAGGTATGCCTGCACATGAACTGCAACAACTTTATTAATCATTGATTGTACACATGGCAAGATACAAGAAGTAAAACAACAGAGTAGGAGTAGAAGAACTCCTACAAAAACCAGTCCTTTTATTAAAAGAGATTTCCAGGAACCACTCAACAGCCAGGTAAGCCAATCTTCAGTGTTCGTGACATAGTCCTGTTGCTGAGTGTCCCTGAGTTGTTTCAGCGTGCGTAAGGCGTCGGTCATGTTGGAAGAGTGAACATTATCTGGAATGTATGTACAGCATGTGTTGTTAAAGAGTATACAGAGTCCTCCTTTTTCAGCCAGAATCATGTCCAGTGCGACTCGGTGTTGCATCACAGTTATGCGCAGGGCATCAATCATTTTGTTGATTGTTGATTTTGTTGAGTCCAAAGCGGTAGTCCAAAGTTTTCCTTAACATGTTCTTTCCAGTGCCCACCCATGGAATTCAGGAACAGTCCAAAGCAAAGCTTAAATTAGGCACATCAAAGTTGCACTGCGGAAACGTCTCATCGTCGTCTTGTAGTCTGAGAGCTATTTACAGCTGACATCCTGAAGGTGTGGTCTGAAATGAAGATTGGGGCACAGGTGCCCGTCCATCCGGGTGGCAGTATGAAGTAGGCACGTTGTCCACACAGCCAGGCCATTCCCTGCACCCAGTAGGTACCGTTGCTGGGCGCAGACATGTTTACAGGTGCGCCTTCTCCGCTGGCAGCGGTTTGGTTGCAGTTGGTGGTGTTGCCTAGGGGTCTGTTGCCTTTGTCTTGTCGGTAGCACATGGAGTGGTTCTTCCCTGGGGTTTGGTCCAAGAACACTGGGAAGTGAATGGACGTGTTCCGATTCGTCACATTGAAGTTGATCCAGAAGAGCCGGTCACACGTTCCGTTGTCAAGTCCAGCGTTTTCGACGGTGATTACCTCGTATCGGGGTGGTCCCTGAAAGATACTAAGAAGGTTAAGCGAATAGATGATAGAGCTTGTCTCATCAATGATGATTTTCTTATGTTGATAGCCAACGCCTGCGAAGCTGGCGGCACGTTTGGCTTGTGTTCTGTTCTTTATTGTCCTTGAAAAGTGCGAGGAGTCCTGCTAGGAGCAGGAGGACAGCTGCTAGGACGGCGAGTGTCTTCATGACAGCCAAACACACCTAGATCCTCGGGTGAGTAGACTACTGGCGAGAAGTAGAGGGCGGGATATACCCAATCAGCCCTCTCTTCACCAGGTAGATCACCAGAAGGTAGGGGTGCTGGAGTCTATGAGTCTAGGCTGTCACTCACTTTCTTGCAGTGGCTTTGGTGAATCCAAGATGGTCTTTCGGCTATCTTACAGGCAGTTGGTGTGGTGATAAGCACTTGGTATGGGCCTTCCCAGCGGGGCGAGCTCCAATTCTTTCTCTGGAGAACTCGAATCAGGACCCAATCACCTGGCTTCAACCTGCAAGATACTGGAGAAGATTCAGAAGGCAGTTTATTGTTCAAAACAATATCTTTGTTTTCTAGTAGTTTCGACATCCATTCTGCTAGTGTGGTCTCTCGGATTGATTTATCTAAAGGTTCACTTGTGATTGGCAGTGGAAATGGTCTGCCATGAATGATTTCAAAAGGCGTAAGTTTTTGTGAACCTTGTGTTAATCTCATCCACATTTTTACTAGGCCTATGCACTCTGGCCACGGCCTTCCTGTTTCTTCCATACATTTTCTAAGCCTCTGTTTTATTGTGCCGTTTGTCCTTTCTACTAGGCCGGCACTTTGAGGATGATAAGCACAGTGATATTTGATGTTAAACCCTAGTGCTTCAGAGACTTTGCTGATTACTTCGTTGACAAAATGTGTCCCATTATCTGATCTTATTAGAGTGGGGATGCCATATGTTGGAATGAAATGGTTACATAAGCATTTTGCTACTGAAATTTCGAAATTTAGAGTGTAAAAGTGTTTTGGAGATTATATCTCCTATCCCTCCTGTTGACGCATGGAGAGTAACTCCATGTGTCACTAAGGCTGCTGTTTTGTGTAGAGATTTTGGAAGTATTGGTTTTCCTTCACAAATCATCAAGTCATCTCTTAGTTGCGCTCCGCATTTCAGCCATTTCTTTTGCTGAGCTGTGGGAGCTGCTTTTTGTTCATCCTTTGTCAGTAAAATTGTTTCCCTTTGTAATTTCATAGTCATTCTTCTGATGTGCTGCACACTTGCAAATTGCTAAATGTCGCATCACATGAGGAGTTTCCTCCCATGTAAACAGATGTGTGCCATGATAAAACCTTCTCCACACACTAGAAACAAAAAACTAATTTCAACCGTTGTTACATCTTATTCACTTATTTTATAATACAGTTATTTTTTCAAATCTAATATCAATCAACTAATTTGCATATCAGCTTATAATGCGCTAAATTGACAGGTCAACAGAAATGCACGTTCAAAGATTATCACAAAAGAGAATTTCCTCCATACAGTAAACTACTTGTGTTGCATCAATCAAGGAGAAAGCATCTCACAATTTATTGTATTACCAACTAAATTTATTGTCTGATCACTGCTTGGTCATACCAGACTCTCTCTGTGTCTTTATTTTTCCTTCTCTGTTTTCACAAACGTTTCACGTATTGTCCTGCAAGCTGGAGAGTTAAATGTCAGTAGTGGGTAAATTCAGCAGTTGATAACAAAACTATTAAGTTTTTCCTGTTTTAACACCAATGTGAGATATAGAGGCGCACATATAGTGTGTGCTCTAGTGTAAGCTGCTCTTCATTGCATGTATGTGTGTTAGTACGCTTGCATGCAGGGCCTCTGGGCCTGTCTCACCCAAAAGGGCATTTTCTTAACAGTTGCCTTTCACTCGCGTGTGTTAAGAAAGGCAAGTGTGCTCGTAGCAGTTGTGAGATTATATTACATTATACCTGTAATCAAAATGAGTGAATCATGATACTGCTGTAGGCCACATCATACTTCTTGTGTAATCATGATGTAGTTTCAGTTTGCATCACACCTTCTAATTAAAAGAATGTGAAAATCATTAGATTTATTAGATAGGTTTGTAGTATCCTATACTGCTGATTTACTGTGAGTGAGTTACACTGTTTCATGACATTTCATACCGCTGAGTTATGAGAAGAGTATTGTGTTCAGAGAGCAGAGGCCTCACTTTTTTTTTTTTTTTTTTGTGATAGTAAAGAGCCACGGGAGCGTCACCCCCACCTTTGGTGGAGGCAGAAAAACAGGGAGCCAAGGTCATAACTCAGGCTCACAAAGAGTCAGAAAGAATGTGAATACTTAGTTTTTTGGCTGTGGCGCATTTTGTATGGCTTCTTTTCTTTGTTTAGTAGCTTTCTGCCTTCACCTGAGGGTGTGCCCTAAGCATGTGACTTCAGGTCTCCATAATTGGAGTTTATTTAAAGATAAATAAGATGATTTCATATATTGCTCGCAGATCATGCACTAGACGGTATGTTGCAGTATTAGCCTGCTTCAACACTTAAGCAAAACACCACTCTTTGTTTTATTATCATTATTATTATTATTGTTATTATTATCCTGTCTCAAAACAGAAAATGAAATTGTAGTTGTTCTTGGCTGAGAAACACAAAACCTCTCTCTTTTTTTTTTTTTTCAAAACAAGAAACTAAGTTTTAATTTTTCAGCCTTGTCACATAAAACAAAACAGACAACCCAGCTCTCAGCTGGCTCTGGACTTATCATCATCAAGGACGCATGGTGAGAGCTACTTCAGAAGTTACAGTGCTCATCACTCAAGCAACATTTAAAAAAAAGGAACAAAAAACAAAACTCAGCACACTACACAGAGAACAACAACAATACACAACTGAAGGTGTTGTTCTTGTTTGTTCTCCTTGAATTTTAGAATAAAGTTATTACATCTCCATTAGTAAATCATATGCCTAATCATTATGTGTCACTGTGATCCACAAGTATGATCACAAATTTATTCATTTTTCAACCCAACAAAACAAACAAACAAAAACAAAAAACAAATTGCCTATGGCATCAAGGTTTTGCGTTCATATTAATTGAGTGTAAGCTGCTTTCTTCATTGCAAGTATTTATTACAATAAGGTTTAATTCATGCATCTTATCACTGAGTTCTAAATTCAAGCTATCTCACTGACCCTTTCCAAAAATAATTTCACATATAACAACTTGAGTATGTGTTGTCTATTCATTAATATAGTTGTCAATTATTTCTGTCATTATTTTGCCTTCTTTTGTTTATGACATGGCGGACATCTCTAAACAATCATGAGTTCAGCCTCCAATTTCAACCCAATTATACCCTGTATTCTTGCAGGGTTCTTTATAGTCTAAAAACCCTCTTTAATTCTACTAAAAACAATCTAAATCCCTTGATCTAAAAACGATACACCTTTATTTCACACACACTTTTAAATTGAGCTCTTTCAGACATCAGGAATCATCACACACACTGCCTTTTCTCTCAAACTTCTACTCGTTCACTCACTCCGCTATGAACCTTTGTGGTGTTATTATTACTTATGTTTTATCATTTTTGTACAAATCACACCCAATCACTCAAAACCTACTACTCACAGCATTCACACAGTCAAAATCACTCAAAATATGCTTCCATACGAGTATTTCAGACATGCTTTTCAAGATATATAGAGGTCACTCACTGTACATCCACAGTAATGAATTCAAACTCTATTTATACAATTGTAGTGAGCAAAACCAGCATCTCCATGCGCGTCACCGCTCCTCATTAGCTTGGTAGTGTCCACATATTTAATTCAGCTTCTCAATCTTGTAGCTTTAGCTGTTGTATACAGGGTTTGGCTCATTAGTTGTTAGTATAGGTTTGCTCTTCATCTTAACAAAGTCTCATCTAAGATGACAGATTTACAAGCAGGTCAGGTGTCTCTATGCACCTGATTAGTGTAGTTATTTCCTTATTTTCTTCATCTCCTATATCATTGTACTGAGTTTGAGCAAACCTTAAGCTTGAATCAGACTACTTTTAACAATCTTCCACCTCACATCATAACTGACTGAGGTGCCTCTTCATATTAATATTATGTTATTATTAATGTTATTATCTTTTTATATAACAGCAATAGTATATTACAATATTTTATTTATATTTTATTTTGCATCCATCGAGGGATGGGGGTGATCTGCAGTTTCACCCCCTCCCAAGCTGGAGACATTTTCCTTTTCACACACTTTCCTTGGCTGAACAATGACAAAACCTTAATATACCTTATACATCTCTCTATTTCATTTAATATGTGTTTGTGTGAGTTATGTATTTTCTTTCATTCTATTCATTCTGGTCTTCATCCTAACTATGTTTCATTGTTAAACCTTCTGTTAATGATTTCACACTGGTGTGCCCTGATGCAGATTTAACTATCAAGGTATCACTTGAGTACTTTAAGCTTTTGGGCTTTTGGTTTAATACTGTTTTGCATGCTCCAGTATCACAAAGCATGGTCATTGGTTGACCGTTGACATGGATGGTTACTGTGGGCTTATGCTCAGATCCTAGGAGTAACTGTTCTATATTGAAGATTTCAGTTTCTCCCTCCCCTTCCCGTTCTAGTCACTTACTCTGGTCTTCACTTCTATTCCTGCATTCTCTTGCAAAATGCCCTTCTTTTCCGCAGTTATAACAACGGTTATCTCTATCATTCCTGTCCCTTCTTTCTTCCTTAAAACCTACATTTCTCCTTCTTTTATTGCCTTTCTCCTCTTTCCATGCTTTAAAATATTGTAGCTCTTGAGAGCCGTTTTATTTTCTTTTTTGGATCTTTTTCAGTATTTATTTCTGCCTGTAAGGTTTCTTTTAGTTTTGTTAAAGCGGAGGGGCTACACTTTCCCTCCCATGTCGGGCATTTAGTTTTCTTTGGATTTCTCCATCTATATGCACTAATTTGTCCGGCGCCTGGACATTTCTTTTCTAGCCACTGCTTGTCAGCAGTGAGTTTTGTTGCTTTATTACCCATTTTCTTATTTGTTTTATATGTTTATTTCTACTTATTTTATTT